>NC_079442.1:32673259-32940759 GCF_903798145.1 Danio aesculapii | reverse complement strand
TGAGAATTGCCAAGGCAACAGAAAACTGGGTGACCCAGCATAAATAGAGTACTGATCTGGTCAAAGATAACCAACTCTTTTTAGCTACTGTAAAAAAAATGGTAGTGATTTTAATGGAAAAAAATGGAAAATTTGTAACCTGGTTATTCTGGTTAAGTTTAAATAGTAAATAAAATAAATAACCCTAAATTCAGGGTTTCTGCAGGTTTCACCAAGTTAAATTTAAGAGTTTTTAAGACATTAAGACCATTATGAATGAAATTGTAGCCTCATACAGGGTTAAACACTTGGGAGTTTTTCCGAGTAGCCCAGATGGAACATTTTGCCCTATCAAAAAAAATATTATAATTTTATACATTTAATAACACAATAATAATTTAATGATAAAAAAATTATATTTTAGATATTTATGAGCAAAATTATTTCTCTTTTTTTACACTTTTTTTAAACAAATTATTACACTTTTATTCAACACAAACTTTCTTTTAAATAAAAAAATGACAATTATTTTAAAAACTATAATAGGCTAAATGTATGCACAAAAGTCTATCCAGATCAGTATCCTCAGCAGTAAATGCATGGGGAACTTTTCAACAAATGTTATTATAAGGGAAATAATTAAACCATTATGGTATATAGAGTTATAATTAATAAAAAGTTAAAAGTTTCCTTGAGATGGATTGTTGGTGATTGTATGTGTGTTAATGGCCAGATTGGGATGAACTATAGATGAACAAAGAAAAGTTAAGACCTGTTTAAAAAATATTTAAGACCCACAACACAATATTTCAGTAAATGTAGGACTTTTTAAGGCCTAAAATTCTGTTTTTGAGATTTAAGACACTTTAAGACTTTTTAAGACCCTGCAGATACCCTGTAAATTGAAGGAATTCCCTCTATGACTTTTCACTTTTTATGCTTACTATGGTTAGAATTACTATGTTCTTATCAGTTTTTTTCTCCTCAGTTATGTACAGATTGGTATACAGATGGGTGTTACATCAACTTTTGATAAACAATGTTTATTGCGTTACTTTATTTTCATGTGTGTTACGAAGAGGGCGTTTAGAATTGTCAATGTTTAGAAATGAATTGTCAGGGAAGCGCCGTTTATATCATAGCATGTTTGTGGGAAAAGCTGTTTGTGATATTCATCATATATTTTTAATCGACATGCTTTTGGTGGTGTTTTTGTAACAAATGCAAGATGTGTAGATGTTAGTACTTCGAAACATTGCTGTATTATTACCAAGCAGCAACATCCCGCTCTCCCTCGGGAAGCTAATACGGAAGTAACTGAAATTGCCAGTCATCGAAATTCCGCCTGGCTCCATAATAGCGCACATTTCTATTGACCCCAATATTTAAATGGCCAGCTTTACAGCCCAAAAAAGCTGTTTACAGCCTGGTACAAAAAAACTATTTTGGTGTATATAGCTAATATTACACTTCATGACATTTTTTTTTATAACTCATCCATTTCATTTATATTAAGTTATATTAAGTCTGCATTATTAAGGCAGTGGCCGCTTGAATGACAGCTAAGTCTCGCTGGTTGGCATCACGTCATTCCAGCTGATTAGCCACTGAATTCGGCATATACATTGGCTTTATACATTTAATTGCCTTTTAGAATTATTTCCTACAATTATCAGATAATATGGCATGCTGTGCACTTAACTGTGTTCACAAACCATTCAAGTGGCCTCCATTTCCCAGGTGAGTGCAATTCTTATATACTTATATACGATCTCTATAAATGTTTTTGTTTTATTTAAGATAATTTATCATTTAATAATTCTTAGAACTTGATGCTCTCCAGAATCTGACAGACTGATCAGCAATAGACTATAAAACATCTGAAAAGTAGTCACACAGTGTTGTGCCTGGATTTTTATAAATAGCCTTGCATTTACAAACACAGACTATATTTGAAGTGTTTGGAATTTGCAGTTTTCTCCTGTAGAAAAATGTCATAAGAACAATTCTTAGTGGCTCAATGTATTACAACAGCATTTTAAAATGACTAAACACTTAATGATATAGTATATAACCAAACACAAGTGGTCAGAACGCAAAAGAGTCGCAGGTAATGAAGTATTAAGCATTTCTCCCAAAGAAAAACCCATCTATGCAAAATGCTAGCAGGCATTTGTAGCTCCGCTCATGCTCTGCCTCTTTGCCCTTTTTTGGTTACCCCCGGTCGGTGCAATGATGCACGAACAAAATGCCAATGATTGGCCACGCCCACTTATAGCTTCATTTGCGCTCCTCAAAAGCCTATGGGTGACTACGTCCATATTTTTTACAGTCTATAATTATTACTAAAAATTAATGAAAGATGATAGTTTACTATAAAATGTAGATTTTTAAAATGGTTTCTACTGTATTTTTAGCTGTAAAATTCTGGAAACCATAACTGCTGTTTTATTTTTATTTTAGATTTCAGCACAATTGCCTTTCATGGAGCTATTCTGAAGGCTTGAAGAATGACACATGTGCAGGCAGCAGGCAGCGATATCAGCCAGGCGTGCCCATAAAGTCTTATGCAAGATTAATCTGTAGAAAGTGAATGGAATAATGGGCCACCAAGTAAAACAATACTTCAACGTCTTGGAGTGCAAGAAACCACAAACGAAAAGAGCAGCACGAGCCGCCTGGAGCCATCCGAGTCTGCCGTCACTCGCTCCACTAACAAGATATAAATATCACAAGACTGAGAGAAAATATTGGTGCAGTTGCTGTTAATGAGCATTATTCATAATGCTCCTTGGCTTTCAACAGAAGAAAGAACAAGTGGAGGATGAGTAAAAGCAGACAGATTTTTCATTTTTGGGGGAACTGTCCCGTTATAAAGTCAAAGTCAAATTTATTATCAATTCTGCCACATCTACAGACATACAGAAAATGAAAATTACGCCACTCATAGATCCTTGGCATATGTCATGTATAAAATTATATATATTCTATCAATTTTATTTAAAATTGCAATGAAATGTTCGCAAAATGTACTCTTCTTATATTCAGGACCATTTCAATTGGACATATGACCCGATAGAGAAAAAAAGGACAATCCTAACTTCCATTTCCTGAGACTTTAAGCAAAAAGACAAAAGATTCAACTAAACTGAAATCCAATAAGAAATCCAATTGACCCAAAAAAACTGAATACACCCAGAAGTAGAAGAGCACAAGAAAGAAGGAGGTGGAGAACTTACGTGTGTCCAATTTCGTGTGCAATGGTGAAAGCAGTAGCAAGACCAATGTCTTCATTGATGCTGCAGCTTCTCTCTGGCTCACACATACCACCAACAGGTGCCAGACCTGACATAGACACACGTGTACACAAGGACATAGTGACATGGACACACACACACACAGAGACGATACTACCCACCTTATTTTTAACATTAATGTGTGGAAGATTTACTTAAATTCAAAATACTCATTTATCACTATCAGAAAAACATTGGTTTATTGCAAAAATACTTTTACTGCTCTTTAATTGACAGTTTAATGTCTACCAGTTAAACTGACAGCCTAAATGTCTACTAGTGGCTAAAAACTTGTGAAAAATAAGGCATCCATACAAATGCACTAATATGCAGAGATGACTATAGCACTGAGGATTAGTACATTAATGAATTAATCTCTACAAACTAGAAAAAAATCTACTGTTACAGTACCAATAAACTTTTGATTAGCTTTGTTATGAACAGAGAAGAATTAAATACACCGTGAGCCACAAAAAAAAACATGAATACACACATATTTAATATATGCAGATTGTCACTGGATGTATGGATGCATGAGACTGAACTGAATGAATGGACAGTCTGGATGAATGAATGAACTGGAGTGATTGTATGGATAAACTGCTAACTAGATGTTTGGACTGGAAATAATGGACAGATTAGATTGGATGGACTGTTAGCATGAAGGAACTAAACTGGATGAATGAATAGACTGATTGGATGAGTGTTTTTGATTGTATTAAAACCAATATCTTTCTTACCAAGTGTTCCACAGGGTTTGTTCTTGTAGATGCAGATGTCATATCTGAAAAGGTATAGAAATATTTTTTAAATATTGTTTTAGGAGTGAATTAAATGATCAGTAGGCATGAGTACCAAAACTCTTTACGTTATCAGTATCGATGCTAAATTATAAAAGACAGAAGTATCGATAAGCTCTGATGTTACCGTTTCTGATATTGGTACTGGAGAATTATTGCTGAATGAACATCACTTGCAGTAGCATAATTTAACTGATCAACCTTTTCTAATTGGTGATATTTGATATAGATATTTGATATTTGTCTGCACAGTTAGCAATCTCACATGAGAAATGCCCAATAATGCCCAATAATACAACTACGAGAGCGTCAAGTATAAAAGCCTTCACAGTTCTTGGCTGTGCAAGCGCACTCAGCGGAGGCTCGCGCTAAGCGCACACACAAAACTTGCGACACAAACCCGCGAGCACACACAGCTCGTAAGTTTGTGGAGTGGTGGAGAGAACCAAACGGGTTGTATTTCCCGAGTAGACACAGACAATGCCCGTTGCAACAAAAGCAACAAGTTGTTTTCTTGTATAAGTGGAAACGCAAGCAATCTGGCTAAGCATCTTTCAAAAGTGCAATAACTGCAGAAAAACAAATGAAAAGTTTTTGACTGCCTAGCTAAAGGTACATCATCCACATTGTTATGCTAGCAGTAAATCACATAAGTTCTCTCTAAATTAGTATAATACTAATAGTCTAATAAACACACATTCGGTTACATTGAAAACAGTTTTTTTTCCGCAGTAGCCTAAATAAATCTTAAACATTAAAAATGCTTTTACAATACCGACTTTACAAATATAGCCTATAAATAGCCTAATAATAAACTATGCTTATCAAGAAATTATATTAGAAACAGCTTATTTTTATATTGTTAACTTTTAACTCATTTATGTGAATGTGTTAATGAAAAATCTTAAACATTATCTGATTATTTAACTGCATTTTGCAACTCAAAGAGGGTATTTTCAACTGCAGGGAGCACAATAAACAAAGAAAAATTCTAACTTCTGTCAGAAAAGGCAAACATGTTAATTTTTCTCCAGAAGAAATGGTTAAAAACTGAGAGTCATTTTCCTTTAAACCATTGTACATTCTTTTACAGGAATTGTTTTTTTATTTTACATTAAAAAATGTAATAATAAAATAAAGTGTTGTTAATTCAGTTCAATTCGTTTTTTGTTTTTTCATAAAAATAAAAACACTACAAAAAGTACCGATAAGAGGACTGTTAAAGTACCAAACCGATAAGTGGTATCGATAAAAGTAGTAATACCATTAAACCCTTAACGACACCCATCCTTAATTATAAGGTTTTCACAGAACACATACACACTTCTACAGCCATCTTTATGGGGACTTCCCATAGACATAATGATTTTCATAATGTACAAACTGTATATTCCTACTCTACCCCTAAACCCAACTCTCACAGGAAAAAATGTGCACTTTTACATTTTCAAAAATGTTCATTCTGTGTGGTTTACGAGTCATGGAGACCAAAACATGTCCCCACAAGGTCAAAATGTACAGGTTGTCCCTACAACGTAAGCCATACAAGACACACAGACTAGAGCTGTGAGAGTTCACAGACTGGACACTGTCCTGATAAGAGAGTGAAGACAATGAAAGGAAGAGCTTGATGCCTCCAGCAGACACACACACACACACACACACACACACACTCTGATACAAGCCTCCAATATACAGACTCAACACTTCCCACACTTTCTCTCCGTCTGTGACCTTCTCTCTCACTCTCTATTTCTTTCACACACTTCCCCTTATCTCACACATCTCAACTCTCAGTCGCTGGAATTCAGCCTAGCTCCTCATTGTGTAGATTAAACTATAAC
Organism: Danio aesculapii; assembly: GCF_903798145.1. Classification (NCBI taxonomy): domain Eukaryota; kingdom Metazoa; phylum Chordata; class Actinopteri; order Cypriniformes; family Danionidae; genus Danio; species Danio aesculapii. The sequence goes on along the minus strand of NC_079442.1, from coordinate 32,934,840 downwards.
ATGATTTACCATAAATCGCCAGCTCTTCCAAACACACACTTCAAGTACTTTAAAATCATTTAAAAATTATGACCTGTTGCCTTGTAGAACCAATGGAGTGCCACAAAATTTTACACAGATATTAGTGCTTTTTATATTGTAGGTCTCTTGCTGAGAAAAACTGTGAAATCGGCTTAAAGAGATAGTTCCCAAAAATAAAATTCTGTCATCATTTATTCACTTATCACAAACCTGTTTGAGTTTCTTTCTTCTGTTTAACACAAAATTATATATATATATATTTTTTTAAATGCTGGAAACCTGTAACCATTGAATTCCATTGTATTTTTTTTTTGACTCTGGAAGTCAGTGGTTACAAGTTTCTAGCATTTTTCTAGCATTCTTCTTTTGTGTTCAATATAAAAGGAAACTCATAAACTTATGGAACCATTTGACGGAGAGTGATTTTTTCATTTTTGTATGAACTATCCTTTTAAGACCACAAACAGAGTTGGATTTATCTGTATGCCGACCTGGTGATGAGGACTGCTGTATCATGGTGAGCGATTCCATTATCAGGTATGGCATTTCCATGACCGTTCCGGTGCAGGATAGACTTTTGCCACTTGCAGAAGCTGTCTAAAGACTTCCCTGCATGATGGTTTACCTCTAGCGTGGGCTGGCAAGAGAAAAAAGGAAAACAAACAGATCAGATAAGCTTGGATTAGACAGTATATCCAGATTGATTGCATATACATTTCACTGTGTGTTTATAATTTGAGTTCAATGTATGTGCATGCTTAAACGTTGTGTATATTGCAGTATAGCAAATCTCTAATAGTTAATTCCCTTATTACTGGGACTGATTCTAGATGTTATGCTGTATAATATTAGACATAATGCTTGTTCTGTCAAGCTGAAGCATTCATTTTCAGTGGGTTTTCAAAAAAAGTTATCCCAAACAGTTCTTTCATTTACTAAGTTAGAAGATTTGATGAAATATTAGACCAACATGAAGATTTTAATTATAATTTGCCATTCAAGTTATGAAGTTTATTATTAAACATTTTTAAATGCTTATTTTGGGCTGCACAGTGACACAGTGGGTAGCATATTTGCCTCACAGCAAGAAGGTTGCCGGTTCGAGGCTCGGCTGGATCAGTTGGCATTTTTGTGTGGAGTTTGCATGTTCTCCCTGTGTTCGTGTGGGTTTCCTCCAGGTGTTCCGGTTTCCCCCACAAGTCTAAAGACGTGCAGTACAGGGTGAATTGGGTAGGCTAAATTGTCCGTAGTGTATGTGTGTGAATGGATGTTTCCCAGTGATGGGTTGCGGCTGGAAGGGCATGCGCTGCGTAAAACATATGCTTGATAAGTTGGCGGTTCATTCCGCTGTGGCAACCCCAGATTAATAAAGGGACTAAGCCTAAAAGAAAATAAATAAATGTTTATTTTTCAAGGCACAAAAGCCCCCAAAACTAAAAATTCTCCCATCATTTACTCACCCCATCATTTGTCACAAACATGTTTGAGTTTCTGTTGTAAGCAATATTCTGAAAACTGTCAGGAAAAAATAACCATTGACCAATTCTGTTGTGATCGCCATCTGTGCTTTCTTCGCTGGAGATTACTTCTGGTATTTCTAATGAACTGCAACTCCCAGAACACTTTGCACCCATCAACCCCTGCAACAGCTGACAATAATCCAGAGACTCACACACAGACACAGCTGTAGCTCATGATTGACTGATTAGTAGGATTATAAAGACACTTCACTTTCACATTATCAAGTCTTGTTTCTTCTATGAACATTACGAAGTGGTTTTCCTTGCTTGTTTTCTCGTGTTTTGATTCATGCCTAGTTCACCATTTTGATTCTTTGCCGCCTAGCCTTATGATGCTGTTTTGCTCCTGTTTTTTGACCTTTCCCTGTATGAGCTGTCCTTTAATAAACTGCATTTGTCCGCTTTGTAACATATAATATTTGTTTTTCCAACTATAGGAGTCAATAGTTACTGGTTTCTAACATTCTTAAAAATATATATTTTTTGTGTTCAAGCAAAAAAACAAACTTACAAAGGTGAAACTATCGCTTTTAATCATTATCACACACATAATTAAAAAGTAGCATTGCAGTATAATATTAATGACTGCATAAGAATTTCTAAATAGATGCCACAAAACCAAGATACACTTGTAGTATCTTTAAATCAGCACATCCATTGGATGAGCCATTACTATTGCTTCAATAACAGCACATCAAACTGCTAACACACTGTTAGTACACACAGAAATACAGACTCTAATACTCAGCCTGGCACCAATCACTCAAGCCGGCCACAGCCCCATAACACTCATAACCCAGAAATGCACACACTGGCATGGTCTATAATTGTACCATCCCACAATCCCATGTTCAGAGTCTTAACTTCCTCCGGGTTTCCTCTACCACAGGGGGCGGTGGGGAGTTCTCATCTGGAAACGACCCATGTTTGGTTCCACGAAACCTCAGCGCACCACACGGCGGTTATCTCAACACGGCTAATACTGCTCCTAATGACCAGTCTCCCGTCATTTGTCAAATGACATTATGCGGAACAAATTACAGGGGGATTTATTTTTAGCCGTCTGCGATTCAGGATCATTAATGCTTCATTAAATCCACCACAAAACCCCAGTCCTATCCTTTCCCTGCCCTGTGTCGTCTGTAGGAGCCTGTATGAGGTCTCGACTCTGTCAGCGTGTTCCAGAGATCCCGCGAAGTGAGCCAAATCGCTCATGTGGTGTCGTCACACCCCGCTCAGGACAGAGGTGGAAGCCTGAATGCATGACAGGGGCAGATTGATTGCGTTCGGAGGCAGGCAGTGAGAACAGTAGCTGTACAGTTTGGATTTGCTCCATTTTTTTTTTACACATTTAGTTTTTCTTCCAGGGCCCTATACATTCATGATTGTGGCTATACGAGAGGTCACAATCAACAATAAGAGCAGTCATGGCAGGTTCTCTGAACACACCCAGCAGCAAACAGGCCAGACTTGTGCGGAGCGTCTCAGACTAGGACGATTTAGTCTGTAAACACACTAACTAGGAATTCTTTGACAGGTGAAATAAGCCAGACTTAGGTCTGTGCATGTAGGTGTGAGTCTATCCTCGATAATACAAATGTTTTTCTGATTAATTTTTTGTAATTTTATTCATTCACCTTTGGCTTAGTCCCTGATTTTTCCTATCATAGCGAAATGAACCACCACCTACTCTGGGTTCAAACAGCAGATGCCCTTCCAGCTGCAACCCAGCACCTTGCTGGGAAACACCCATTCACTCTCTCATTCACACACACTCATACACCACGGCCAATTTAGTTCATCCAATTCACTTATGCCGCATGACTTTGGACTGTGGAGGAAGTAGGAGCACCCGAAGGAAACCCACTGCAACTCATGCAAATTCTACACAGAAATGCCAACTAGCCCAGCCGGGACTCGAACCAGCAATCTTCTTGCTGTGAGGCGACAGTGCTAACCACAGATGACCTTTTTTGTTTGTTTCAGTAAGCTCAGTAAGATAATTGAACCCCACAACATGTGCATTTGCTGCTCATTTGCTCACCCTCAGACCATCTAATATGTGACCCCAGACCACAAAACCCGTCATAAGTGTCAATGTTTGGAAATTGAGATTTATACGTTGCTTGAAAGCTGAAAAATAATTCAGTATTGATGTACAGGTGAAGTCAGAATTATTCGCCCCCCATTGATTTTTTTTTTCTTTTTTAAATATTTCCCAAATGATGTTTAACTGAGCAAGGAAATTTTCACAGTATGTCTGGTAATATTTTTTCTTCTGGAGAAAGTCTTATTTGTTTTACTTCGGCTAGAATAAAAGCAGCTTTTAATTTTTTTTAAAAACATTTAAATGTCAAAATTATTAGCCCCTTTAAACAAATGTTTTTCTATACAATAACTTGCCTAATTACCCTAACCTGCCTAGTTAACCTAATTAACATAGTTAAGCCTTTAAATGTCACTTTAAGCTGTATAGAAGTGTCTTAAAAATATCTAATAAAATATTATGCACTGTCATCATGTCAAAGATAAAATAAATCAGATATTAGAAATAGGTTATTAAAACTATTATGTTTAGAAATGTGTTGAAAAAATCTTTCTGTTCAACAAAAGCCAATTATGTTCAACCAAAAATACCAAATGAATGAGTTATTGTTCATGTTTAAAAGTGCTTAATAATTTTGTGGAGATTGTATGATTATTTGATGGATTGAAAACACAAAATAAGAGTAGGCATTTGGGAAAAAAAACTTACTGTATGTAAATATATACAATTATACACAATATAACTGTTTACTTTCACAAACTCCAGCAAAGTTTATATTTTAAATTAATTTCTTATGAGTGTTAACAGAACACATCACTGAACATAAAAGTTCTTCATCTAAACAAATGATTTTGAAGGTGTGCTTCGATAAAAATCCTGTACCTGGTCCTCCATCAGCAGAATAAGCCTCGTCACCACGATGTTCACTGCGTTCCCCAGGCTAGAATCCTGGAACAGTTTGGCAACCTGACCTCCAGGGAAACAAGAAAAAACCAGTCTTAAAAACGAGCCAATTGTCTGCTTTTAGGCCTCTCTCTTATCCTGCTGTTTACTGTAAAGATGGACACTTTACAGTCTACTATAAAACCAGTGCTAACTGCAGCGATGGGGCCGCAAGGTGAGGTAATCCCTTCATTTAACACATTCCACAGGTGTGAAACTATTTGTAACAATGGCTCAAACTGCCCATGGGGATAATAAACTGGAGAGAGAAATGGATTTTCAGGGTGACAGAAGACGTTACATAGTCAACTGGTTTTCATTTAGTCATGAATCTTTCACCCAATATAACTGACCTTGATAGGTCAAATGTCCTCTGAAGATTCACTTGGTCTGTGAGACATTATTGAAGATGGCTCATTTTAGGTCTTTGTAATGATCTCAAGTAAAGAGTTTAGAAATGAACTGTAATGTTGTTCCAACCTGTAAGACTTTTGTTCATATTTGGAACACAAATGAAGATATATTTTAAGAAAAAAGTGAGAGATTTCTGCCCCTGCTTTAAAGATCTTTTAACCCAAATCTCTGGTCCTTTAATTACTCAAAACGTTCAAGAAATCCATAAATAAATGCATGTTCAGTTTAAATTATGTGTAAAACACTGATGAGTGAACATAATAAGCTCGACCAAAACTGCTTGATGTGTGAGAAAATTCTGACTGGTTATCACAAATCAAGCGAGCATGCTTGAGTCTCTGTGACTAAATCTGAATGCTGAAACGCCAACCTGATTTTATCAAGTAGGACATGCTTCTGGATTTACATCTATGTTGATCCTGGAACAATATTCCAATCAGCCAATCAGAATTAAGGAACATGTTTAACGTTTATGTTAAGTTTAGGGTTACAGTTAGGCTTATGCACTTCTACATGATTGTTATCCAACTATTATCCCCCCTTGAATTTGGGAATAATTTAGTTATGGTTGGGTTCAGGGGTAGGAAATAGGTATGGATTACATTTTCAAACAAAAATGATGCTCCAGGATCAACACAGATGTTAATCCAGGATCACATCGTACTTGGCAAAATGATGACGTGATGTCTGAAACTGCTCACTATCTGCTATATAGTGCATTACATTGGGTGTTCACCCTTTTGCTGTGAGGTGCAAATTCAGAGTGAAGGACTTGATTCCTTAAATAAGTTCATTGCTTTTTACCCATAATCATCTCTGATTTCTAGTGTACCCCCATTGAAGAACTATTCCTTTAGCATGCAAATAAGAACAAGGAGAGTTGAAGCTTACAATATTCATGACGGCCAGAATGTACTGCTCAATATCGCGACGGCCGTGATAGCTGACCATCATCTTGTCGGCGACCACCAGGGTTTCGACGAAGCGCTCTCGACTTACAGAACGTTTCAGTGGCAACTGGCCCCGTCCCATCTGGTTGGGTGAGGGCTTTATTGTTCTCTGCCACCATCCATAACTCTTCCCAGGCTTCTCATCTGAAGAAAGATTGAACAGCCACAATGAGCCCTGTGTACCTTCAGAGTTTTTGATTATAACCTTTGATATGGTAAACAAATGTCTAAGATCCATGTTGAAGACATTCTGAAAGTTCATATTAAGCTTATATTATTGTGTAACTTCATACTGGATTGATTACTTTCAGTTTTCATGTACCTAGATATAGCTTTAGTTCTCCCCAACATAAAAATGATGTCTATATACTTAACAGCATATTACTTAAAATCCACAAGACTTCAATTTATCTTCGAAACTCAAGTGCTTTGTGACATGCAAGATTGAAACTCATTGGTTCTCATGCATCAAGTAACCATGATTGTTCTTGACTGTACAGCGACAATTTTGCTTTAATTTCTAAAGAAAAAGAAATGACGTCACATGAAGCGGAAAATGTAAATTATTTAAATATTATCTTGCAGTTTTCATGTTCCCCTTCATGGGATTTCTTTTTTTTAAGATTTATTTTTGGCCTTTTTGCCTTTTATTATATAGGACAATAATGAGACATGAAAGAACAAGGGAGAGAGGGGGGGTAGGGTTGGTAAATGTCCTCAAACCAGTATTCGAACTCGGGACGCCCTGACGTGCTACTGCAACATATGTCATCGTGCTAACCACTAGGCTATTGCGCCGACATTCATGGGACTTCTGACATGTGTCCGGGAGACACTTTGGGAGGATGCTGGCCAACCAAAGTGTCTTCCAGATACACGTCTCTGTTCCTTATTCGGTGAACGAGGGTTACGTTCGTAACCGAGACGTTCCCCTTCATGAGAACTCAGACGTGTGTCTGGAAGACACTTTGGTCAGCTAGTGTCCTCCCAAAGTATCTTCCAGACACATGTCTCCATTCCCAATTCGGGGAATGAGGGTTACATTTTTAACTGCGACGTTTTCTGCAGTTAAAGTTTTAAAATAAAACTTTAACTTTTTTAGTTAATCCAGTTTTTTAGTAATCAGGCTTAGAAAAAATTCATATCAAGATACATTTTTATCACATTTTTGGTAGTTTCAATTATAAAGGGTTATATATTATTGGCCAAAATGTTCATATCAGTACATCCCTAAATTTAAAGTAAAATTTGTCATTGCTTCAGTGCACAAAAACTTATAGATAAACTTAAGACTAACATATAGATACATCCTAACGCTCAAAAAACTTTAAATTTGACTTCTGGAGGACTGCAATGTAATGGATACTTAAGGTGCTATACACATATTAAAAGATCTCACAAAACAGGTTAGTGAACAAATTACCCATATACAATTGGAGTTATTCCAATTTACAATAACTCTTACAGATTTTTTGGTTCTTACCGATAACTCCACAGGACTGGTCCATGTTCTGATATCTCAGAGAAGAGCGTTTGTACACAACATGTGGTCGCCCTTCTCTGCCGTCCTCATTAGTGAAGTTGTTAGCAGAAACCAGGGGTTCAATAAGATACTCCTCACCTCCTGCTACAATGACCCCTTGCTGAAAAAAAAATATATACATTTATTCTTTTTGCTTTAAGTTAGCATGAAATAAGTGCTTTTTTGCGCATGAAACCTTCTTGTGGATATTATTTTACATTATACATACACAGACAAGATCGTCAACCCATTCCATCATTAGACTCACCTCTAAAACAATGAGCTTGTACTGGGCTAACAATCCCAAATGAAATGGAAACTAACGGTGGAAGGCCAAATGATCTTAGCATGTTCCTCTCTTCATCTCTCTTAGTCGCACTTTTTAAGTCTACATATTACGTCTACGTCTACGTCTACGTATTATCCTGCTACTATGACCACCGATAATTAACCTGCAAGCTTCTTGCCGCCTTCATAAGCAAACATGATGCCCCATTGTATTTACTGTTGTTGGCGCACAGAGTTATGCAGCGGGCTGGTCATTTATTAGCGCCTGTCATGGCAGGTAATTGAATTAGCCAATATTGCAAAATCTAGGATATCCGATGATGTTGATCAGAGGCTTGTGGGTTCTGGATGAAAAACCATTAGTCTTGACTTTGTAATCTGTTTACGCAGGTGTATTACCAGCTCAGACAAGTAATGAGCATGACACAGCATGCTGTTTGAAACTAAATCCATCATTAGAGTCCTAAACACCTGTTTTTGGAGCTGAGGTTTAAACCAGCTGGGAAGACTTTAACAACAGCTGCCCATTTAAAGTCTACAGGAGAGCCATGACAACTCACCCAAGTGTGGAAAGGAGATTACATTGTTCACTGAAAAAAGGGATTAGTTACTTTAAAAAAGTGAGCAAATGCAACAAGTTGCCTTTACTTTTAAAAACCCACAGTAAATCTGTTGCAACTTAGAACTATTGAGTTAATTAACTTAATTGTATAATTATGCACATATTTAATGTATTTAATCATTTTAAGGCATCAGGTTTACTCACCTTTTTAAGTAAAGTCAACTAATAGCTTAGTACAGTGTACAATGTTTCATTCATTCATTTATTTTCCTTTGGCTTAGTCTCTATTTCAGAGGTCATCACAGTGGAATGAACCGCCAACTATTCCAGCATATGTTTTACGCAGCAGATGCCCTTATAGCCAGAACCCAGTATTGGGAAACAACCATACACACTCGTTCACACACACACTCATACACTACGGCCAATTTCGTTTTTTCCAATTTAGTTAATTCACCTATAGCACATGTCTTTGGATTGTGGGGGGAAACCGATAACTATTTCGGCATATGTTTTATGCAGTGGATGCCCTTCCAGCTGCAACCCATAACTGGGAAACACCCATACACTCTCACATACACTCATACACTATACGGCCAGTTTAGTTCATCCAATTCACTTTTACATCATGTCTTTGGACTGTGGGGGAAACTGGAGGACCCGGAGGAAACACACACGAACACGAGGAGAACATGCAAACTCCACACAAAAATGTCAACTGGCCCAGCCGGGACTCGAACCAGCAACCTTCTTGCTGTGTGACAACAGTGCTAACCACTGAGCCACCATGCCACCCTACAGTGTTTCAGTACTTAAATATAGAGAATTATCTTCATGGATGTTATGAGAGCCTTCTGTTTTTCAGAGTTTGACTACAACAATTAATTTCCATTTCTACCTCATGTTTTTACAATCAACTAAAAACCTAAGTTAGAGTGAGATTTTACAAAGTGACTCTTATTTTGACAGATTGATGTGAAGATAAGTTATTCTTGTGTTTACATGATATGATGATAGTGTTCTGCTGATATAAAACTCTAAAAAATTATTCTTGAGATGAAGTTTGTGCTTATATCATAATATAGTGATAGGACAGAAGCCAAGAACGCCTCAATGATCACGTGTTTGATTTTGTGTTTCATAAACCAAACCATACCATTCAGCTATATAAACAAGAAGAAAATGCAGACTTTTCTTTAAATCTTAAAAGTGAATGTGTAAACAGGCTGATTTTCAGATCTTTTTTGTGCAAAAGTTCTAACCATTATCAATTAATTAGCAAAGTCTGGATATGTACATACATTAACCATCCTTTTTAGCCTTATTTCAGTGACTTTAAAAAGTAAAAATAAAACATCATACACACAAGCTGCTAGCATATTACTGAAGCATGGTTAGTGCTAAATACAGTTATCAGATTTTAGCCCACAATAAATTTAACACTAATTAAAAAAGCACAAATGTAAGGGCATGACACTTCTCCAGTGCCTCAAAACCACCTTAGACCCTTTTGCGTCAAGTGTACACGTATAAATCAGCCTTAAGGTTAAATGGTGGTTTAATATTTGCACACACTAGTACACATTACAATTTAATAAGGTATACTGCTCTACTTTTATTTATAATTAACTTATGTATTCAACCAAAATATCATAAATTGTATAAAATTACACAGCTAATTCTCTTTTATGACTGGATTCCCCACATATTGTCTGCATTTCCCACATGGTGGAAATCATAGGTTGATTAAGCTTGACTTTTCATGAACCTAAAGCATTCCTTTAAGCCAAGAGACAGCAAGTCAATGGAGTGAAAATAACTAATATTTATCACCATATTTCCCCAGTGTATTGATTGTGTTAAGAATAGATTTGTGCATCATTTGAGTGTTTGCTACAGAAGTAGACTGGAGCTCACCAGACCGTTACAGTTGCTGAGAGCTACAGAACTGGAGTGCGGCTGGTGCTGCAGGTGACCCACATACTGGCAGCTGGGCAAGTATGGGTGGCTCCAGGCCAAGCGGCCCCTCTTCCAGTATTCGACACGGAACTGACGCGAGAGCAGTCCTCCCTGCAGCGTGAGGTTGAGCAGCAGATCACTGCTGGACGTGGAGAGCTGATAGTACAGCTGCGGCTCTGGAGCGCTCTGTGTTTCCGTGCTGCGCCGGTGGCGGACAGTCCCGCGAGACGTCTCCTCTTCTGAAAGAGTTTCCCCATGAGGTCCCACACGCACTGGGATGGCGATCTCATACTGGCCCAAGCTGGATAGAAACTCAGCTGTGAAAAACACAAAACAATATCTGTGAAACTGATGGATGTTCAGTTTATACTGATCTCTTATTTAGCTATTAAAAGGGTGTACGAGTTTTTACTTATTAAAAGCCTTTTATTTGGGTTTATAATACTTAAGTGTTTAAAATCTCAGTCAAGATATTATTTTATGCATAGTTTAGGGCTGGGCTATATGGCAAACATCCAATATTGATAATTATTATTTTTTATATTAAAAGATAACAATATATATTTTGATATCAGTTCTTAATGCTTCCAAATTTATAAGTATTCCAACAACGACTGAAGCCACAAAAATTAGAGGGTCCATTAAATAGCATGACATTTTTGGCCAAAAATTCAGTACATGTCTAATATCAACACACTTTTAGATTCCCATTGTTGCACATTTCTGCTGTGTGATTGGCTCCTAGATCAATACAGAGTAAAAAAAAGAGCTTATCATTGTCCAGAGCGTATCATTGTTATTGACATAAATGTTATCGCGATTCGATATAATATTGTTTATCGGCCTGCCCTAGCATAAATACATGCTAAAGTGTTTATTATAAAACATTACTCATACACAGTGTAAAATACATCTGTATTTTAAAATCTTGTGTCCAGACCCAGAAATAAGAAATTATCTATGAGAGTGTATATACACACACATGTATACCTGTGTGTAAATTCTAAAGGGTCATCATATTGAGAACACTTGACCAAAGCAAGATGGAATTGACCTTTTTTAATACATTTTCTACACTGAAACAAAAAAACATATCTGCATGATTTGACGTAAATATGGAAATCTGTCTAATTAACCATTATCCTAAACTTTATGAAATTTAAACAAAATATTTAATAAAGTATTAGATGAACAAGCCAGAGAAATTGGGTGTATGACTCCACATGCCTCAATTTGTCCATATTAGTTTGAGACAAATCTCTAAAATTGCACTTTTATGGGCCAAACAAATATAAACTGTTACCTAAAATCAACATTGCATCGTGCAAAAGTACACAGGGAATAGTACATTTTTCAAGGTACAACTGTACATTTATATTTAGTCATTTAGCAGATGCTTTTGTCTGAAGCAACTTACAATTGAGGAGGTATTCAGCAATTCAAAGAGGCAATACACACAAAGAGTGCTACTTATACAAAGGAACTGTTAGTGCTCAGACACTATCTTAGGTGGTAGAGTAAGAGAGAGAAGAGTGTTTCTACATGTGGTTTGTCAAGCCTACTCATCTGTGTGATGCACACTCAGTTTGGGGTTGTTGTGTGGTGAGGTGGAGGACAGAAGAGAGGCTCTTGGTTTTATTCACAGGGGTTCAGGTGATTGAGGAAGAAATAGGGGTTTAGCTGTCATGTGAATGAAGCCTCATTCACACAATGAGCGACTAGCAGCAGTAAAGCGACAATCGAACGTTGATTTCAACGGAGAGTAAGCGACTTCCAGCAACCTCCATCTACGCGGGTGACAGTGACCGTTGGCAAATAGGTGGGTGTGTCGAGCAATACGACAAAGTTGAGAATGCTTCAATTTTATGCAAATGAAGAGCGACTTTCTTGAGTGACAGCCAATGGGAGCATCAGTAGAGCTCACGTGATCCTTTCTCAGCTCGCTTAGAGGCCGGTTGTATTCTCTGTGCTGTAGACCTACACAGACCTGCATTTGCAGCAGGTCGCCACCTAGAGCTACAGTCGCTGCTAGTGTGAATAAGGCATGATACTAATGAATCAGAAGTCAATGTGAAAATGGGAAGATCATTCAATCAGCATGGAACATTGAATAAAAGGGTTTTGGAAAGTGACTTATAGTCTCTCTGTGATGGTACCACGAGGTGGTGTGTATAACTGTACATAACTAACATGAAACAGACTGCCATACCTTGGATCAGCTGGGGCCCATGCAAAGGGCCTCTAGTTACTAACAAGGATTTTATTCAGTTGCAGATATGTACTTTGACCGTGTCAATTGGCGAACAAAAGAGTTCACAGTAAAATCACTGAGCAGACCACAGAGAAGAAAAGCAAGCTATCAGCCCAAAGGCCAAGTGCTGCCTGTTACTATGGAAATCCTGAAATTGTATACTTCCTGTCCCCGACAGCAGACCCAGAGATTAATTGTCCAAATTCAGCTTTTAAAACACACTGTACCCAAGAGGCAGAGATAGTCAAAAAGACTAACATCTCGAAACTCTTTTCTACATTCAGATACTCTGTGTGGATCAGTGTCATTAATGTGTAACAAGTCATCTTCCATTGGTTTGTTTACTTCATTCTGCCAGTTCAAACAGGGTGACAGTCATGTCTCTTTTCTTTGGGTCCAGAGGCATGAAGACGAGACTTGAATTACTTTTTCCTAATGTCTTAAAGTTGTTGAAATACATCAGCAGATGCACCCTGAGACTTTTTTTAAAATGTGGCATCTTGTACAATTTCAAGAGGCAGACAAGTAACTTTTGAAAATACCGGCCATTTCATTAAGCCTTCCACAAGAAGTGAGAGCTCAAACCAAGTGCTGAAAGTATGAAAGATCACCTCTTTCCGTCCTCTCAGCAGTAATTCAGACTGGGCTACTCAAGATGATTGTCTAATTACTGAAAGAGCAGCTGCTTCTGGGGTTCTAAATCTGTGTGGACTTAAGATCATCACTGGACCAAACATAAGCTCAGCAGAGGAATTTTAATACACCCTATAGTTCATCAGTAAAACCGAGTTTACAAATCACAATCAATTGTAAATTCAACCAGAGGTAGAGGAATTTGATTGTAAAAAGTGCTAGATAAATCTACCCAAAGACTACCCAAAGTATTGAATTGGGGAAGGGGATTGTACAAATTAACTTGTTCATGTTCCTGTTATGACAATCCCTGTCATTTGGTGACTACTGTGTGCGTGCCCTGCTTTTATCATCCCATATAGTGAATTCCCAGTGTCATCTTCCATTTTTTGCTCTGTGTTTTATCTATATTCCTCCAGCTTTTGTAACCGCATACTCTGACTATCATTGAAATAGCTTTAAATAAGATTCATGTCATGAAATACTTGCCAATCTTTGCACATTTGCAGCAGCTGGGAGCAAACAAAATAACACATTTTAAACTACATTAGAACTTAAGCAACAAACAAAAATGGGGCAGGTCACTTCAGATTTTGTGGTTGATTTCATACATTCATTTATTTTCTTTTTGGCTTAGTCCCTTTATTACTCAGGGGTCGCCACAGCGAAATGAATCACCAACTTATCCAGCACATGTTTTACACAGCGGATTCCCTTCCAGTCACAACCCAATACTGGGAAACACCCATACAAGCTTGCAACCACACTCATACACTACAGCCAATTTAGCTTATTCAATTCACTTGTATCACATATCTTTAGACTTGTGGGGGAAACTGGAGCACCCGGAGGAAACCCACATGAACACGGGGAGAACATGCAAACTCCACACAGAAATGCCAACTGACCTAGCCGGGCTCGAACCAGTGACCTTCTTGCTGTGAGGTGATTGTGCTACCCACTGCAGCACAGTGACACTCTTTTGGTTGATTTGAAACACGTTGCACAATTTAATTGTGAGTTCAGTAAGCTGTTTTTGAGATTCAGTATTCTGCCATTCATTTAGATAGGACTTGGTCTTGGATGAACTGCCTGGAGGGGTTGCAAATATGGCCGCAAAGTGAACAGATTTTCCATGAAAGTAACTTTGGATTACTTTTGAGATATTTAGCCACTTTCAGTTTATAGTTTATAGGTGTTTTGGGCATAATATTGTTGTAAATATTGTTCAGTTTCTTACACAGATGGTTCGTTTTGCTTTATGAGACCTCAATGCATCTTCAGAATCTTCATGAAGAAAAAGGTCATCAATCTTAGATGCCCTGAAGGTCAGTAAGCTAACAGCAAAGTTTTATTTTTGGTTAAATCATGTATGTAACGGCTAATGTACATCCAGATGGTTGCTATACATCCAGGTGGTTGTTATAACAGAATAAAGCTTATCAGCAGCCCGGCGCAAAGTGGGTTGTTGTTGTAAAAGCCTGAAGGACTTTATTCTGCTTTTTACATTGGTGACACAAAACATTGGTCTGAGCCATAATAGCTTTTAGATTCTTTATAGACAAAAATGACTGGATGGAGCATACACTAACCTAATGCTGTGTTCACACCAGACACGGCACGCACAGATAAATCATAATATTCACGCATAAATAGATGCATGAACATTTTGAGTTAACTTGCTTCATTCATGCGTCAAATCTACTTAATTTGCGCAACAAAATAGACGCGGATTTGCGCCATGGGCAGGGCTTCTGTCTGCTCGGTGACTGTAGCTTCATTACTTAATTGCTAACATGGATTTTATTGAGAGAATAGCTGTGTTTATGTGCTTTATGAAGGCTGAAAAACAGCATCAATTTGTTTGGAGCTGTGTCTAAGTGCACTAGATCCAATCAGAAGTGCACCCAGCTCTGTGAGTTCATCAACTCCTGCAGAAACTGTATCTGGATGATGGAAGCTTTCAGTGGTGCTTCTGACTGAGCCGAGCCCAGTTTGATGAATTGTCATCAGGTGCGGCAGGTGGATTTTCCCTGGGACAGCAACAACAGGCACTACGTCATAATCACGGCCCTACAAGACAAAGCTCACGATTGGTTAACGTGGCGCGATTGTCTGATGAAGTCAGATTTTCCAACTCGAGCGATTCACACGTCAATCGCACAAAACGCTCAACTGAACTCGTGCCGCCTCATTCACTCGTATCACGCCGCAGGATGTCTATTCGCGTCTTTGCATTGACTTAGCATGTAAATCCTTCGCGCTTAATGCTTCATCCGCGTCTGCTGTGAACGCAGCATAATAATTATTCAGTTACGAGATGGAACCAAACAATCAATAAACTGTGGCGATCACTGGCGATCAAGATGAAGTTCCTGAATGAGCTGGTGTTATTCAGCAGTTGCCATCTCAGAATAACGTACCTTGGAATGTTGTGACTGACCAATTAAAATCAAGTATTAAAGGCAGCCATGTAATAGTTAACAATAATAACCCAGGATATAATGCTTTTAAAAAACACATTAGCCCCAAGCTGCTTAGAAGCACTGCCTGTGAAGCAAAAAGGTGCTTTAAGTCACTTTTGATGAACATGTCTGTAAATTAACCAATGCTTATTAGCTGATGTACTCCAGCCTCTCTCTCTTGTAGTAACAGGAACCAGTGGCGCAGCTGGGTGTCCTGTCAAAGCCTAAAAGTTGAGCTCAAACTGTACAACACACCCAGACCTCTGACCGACATCAACCAGTCCTATCTTAAATAAACACAAGACCCACAATTGATGGAAGGGTAGTCCGTGCTCTCACACCTCCAGCAAGCACCGATCGCCCAAAGCCTTTGATATGCCTTTAATCTCCACAAGGAACCTGAGAAGAGGACGACGCCTGCGCTACTTCCCCATAAACTCCCTCAGCACGAACAGAGCCCCATTAAAAGAATAAAGACTTCACTTTTGATTCAAATAAACCACCGTCAGGAGCCGCCCAGGGTTTGAACGTTTATTTTAGTAGGTTAAGGAGAACAACCTTTAATTAGGACTGTGCTGGAAACTGAAGTGAACCCCCTTTTTTAAACTGTAGTTTTCCTGTGGAAACCGGGCTGGAGAAAGAGAGAGTGAGAGAAAGAGAGAGAGAGCGAGGTCTCTCCACCTTTCCCAGATGTGCAACAGCTGCATCAAGTCAGCGAGTGCGTCCAGACTTGTGGAGGAGAAAATGCTTCCTCATGCCAGGCTGAGAAGTCAGTCTTTCTTGAACGGAGGCCCTGTCAGCGACTCAAAACCCATCCATATCCTGTTTGTGTACCTTCTGCCACGCTGCTATTTGGACTGTGAGATTAAAATATACGCCTGTGGTGACCCGTCTCTGCTTGTGGTGAAATTATACATAAACTCAGGGCTCTGCTTTAATAAATGTGCACTACATGATGTAACTCTGGTTAAAATTAAATTACTCAAAATACAAAAAGAAAAGGATGTTGTGCAACTATGCATATTTGTCCTGTTCGCCTTTTGAATAAACGCACGGAACCTCAGCCAAATTTTCTCAATCGCTTGTCCTGAGGTGGACCAGACGACGTAGTCATATCCACATGTTCCTATTATGTAACCTGAATGAGGTTTGTGTCTATTTAAATCTTATACATTTCAAATGACTGAACAAGATTAGTATGCTGCAGGATCGCTCATTTTGATGTGTAAAAGGTGTCCCGTGTGAGTCTTGTTACTGATTGCATGAAAAGAGAAAGTGGTCGGTTTCATGGAAAGATGGGTCATGGAGTCTGGCTGGCTCTGGTGATGGCACTGACGTTGTGGAGCATCTGTTCCTGGTTGTCTAAATGGTTTGTTAGCACTCAACTCGAGACTAATGATCCATTCTGCTTTATGGCTTTGATGAGCTGCCATTGCAGCATCCATTGGCCAGTGTGAAATGGAAATTTTCCCAGGTGACAACGAATGCAAGAAGGTATGTTTTGATGCCAGTATTGAACTGTAATATGCAACGATTATGATGAGAAAAATACAGATATGCATAAGGATTCTGTCCTTTTCATTCACATCTTACTACATCTTGTCTTGTTTTTAGATTTGTTTTGATGTCTAATGTTCGGGTGCCAACATTTACATTTGTTTAGATGAACCGCACTACAGGGAAATCAAACCATAGTTCTTTTTTTTAAGTTAAGTTTATTTATAAACTCATTTCGAGAGGATCACATGCTTATGATTAACCACCGCTGGTCCTGCATTAGCAACACAGGATTCACGAATTGGATGATTCCTTAGTTTCTTAGTTATCTTCATCTTGAAGAATCCCCCTTCCACACCTACTCCGCCCCCCTTTTCACTGACAGGGCGGCACAGCGGCCCAGTGGTCAGCACTGTTGCCTCACAGCAAGAATGTCACTGGTTCAAACCTTACTTGGCCAGTAGACATTTCTGTGTGGAGTTTACATGTTCTCCCCATTCCGCGTGGGTTTCCTCCGAGCTCTCCGATTTGGTCCCACAGTCCAAAAGCATGTGACAAAGGTGAATTGACCAAACCAAATTGACAACATTGATGAGCTTTTAATCAGCAATTACTAATTGCCATTAGCCATATAAGCGGGGGAGATCTGGAGACCTACCTGAGCCCAAACTCCCCGCTCACCCTATAAAACGGAAGGAGCCCTGGGCTTGAGAATCTTATGAGCTCAAGGCTCTCTCCCGGGAGAGCATGAGAACACGCTTTATAATCAATTATCAGCTAAGTGTGAACTCTTGAAATACTTTTAACAATACATTAAATTTCTGAGAGCTATTTATTACCAATAAAGTTTTGTTTTTTGTATTTTGAGTTAAATAAATGTCATTTGGGGAGCAAAAAGATTACCAAATTTGCCCCCAAACCTTTGAACTGTAGAGCAGTGTTTCCCAACCCTTTTCCTGGAGGCACACCAACAGTACATATTTTGGATGTCTCCCTTACCTGACTAATTAACTTCAGGTTTTGGAGTCTCTTCTTATGTTCTAATTAGGTGATTCAGGTGTGTTTGATTAGGGAGACATTGAAAATGTGTAATGTTGGTATGCCTTCAGGAACAGGGTTGGGAAACACTGCTGTAGAGTATCTAGTGCTGGATTCACTACAAATATATTCACTTGAGCAGATTTTCTTTACATTTTCACTGCATAAGGGAAAAGCCATCCTTCATGTAATTTAGATGGAGTGATTAAATAAGCATATTTGCTTCGGTTTGATGTAAGGGGTATTAAATGGTTACAAAATGTCCAAATATTTTTGTTTTTTTTAATGTTGTTTTTTGCACCAACACTGTCACACATCTGTTGATCCTGGTCAAAAATGACCATCCTACCAAAAAAAAAAAAACATTTAAAATTTATCTTATTACTCTATATTATGCCCAAACATTGGATTCAATCTTTTTTGAGAGCACCACAAGTTCAACTTTTGATCGAACAATCCACAAAGCTTAAAACTCAACAGCAATAAAAAGAAAACAATCGTGATCATACCTTGAGACTGTGCAAAGTTCTCATCGCTCCAACTCTCTGCCACTCCACTGGCAACCATGGCCATGATGCCAACACAGGCCAAACTCCTCCATACCGTTTCCATGGTTACTACAGCAAGCTTCAATGCGGTGCCCAGCCCTCTGTCCCAACATGTCTTCTGCCCTTCGACGGCCCAACGCTCACCAAAGTGACGCACAGATTTCCGGAGCCATGGCGGCTTCAATACTACTGGATCCTGACGCTTCGCCTCTCAGAGTCAGAGGTGGAGGAGGTTTGTACAAATGGAGAACATAAATATGAAGAGCCTCCCTGTTGAGAACAAAACAACATGTTAGATGAAGTAAATGTAAGGGTCCCTTGACTAAATGGTTCTTTTTGTGAAACGTATTGGCTTGAAAGGCAGTTGTTTGCACCCAGAGCTAATCAATCATTCCTCCTTTCACATCCACAAGAAAGGAAAAAAAACAGATCTCTAACTTGGAGGCCACTGGTTCCTTTCACTATATCCCTCACCGGAAGAGCAGGAAAAAAAGGAAAGCATTGAGGGGTCAGTAGGGCAAGCTGACATCTAGGGCAGACTATTAAACAACAGTGCCTAAGCTAAAAAGCTCTGGGTCTTGTTTACACTTGTTATTTAGACGTGGTTCGTCATTCAGTTCACAAGTGGACAATATTAGATTAAACTAGATACAGCTGTAATTGGGTTTAAAACTTTTGAACTTGATGACATCCTGAGCTGATCAAAAACACATTTTATCTAACTTGTTTCATGATAAATGTGTTCAAACAGCCACTTAAGACCCCCTATTGACCTAACTCTTAAACATTACGTGATGTGTTGCAGAAGCTCACTGGCCAGATGGAATTTAAACTTTGCCGTCTGAAATCTCAACTTTGATTTTG
Source organism: Danio aesculapii (assembly GCF_903798145.1). Classification (NCBI taxonomy): domain Eukaryota; kingdom Metazoa; phylum Chordata; class Actinopteri; order Cypriniformes; family Danionidae; genus Danio; species Danio aesculapii. Next base: position 32,915,319 of record NC_079442.1, on the reverse strand, counting down.
AAGGTGAAAAATGTAATCTTTTTTTTTGATGAGTAGTTGACTAAAGTATTCACGTATTTAAATTGAGAATACTTGATTCACTTCAAAAAAATTTATCGAACAAATTGATTTACTTCACGTATAAAATCTTTAATGTGCTGTAAAAACTATATATATATATATATATATATATATATATATATATAATTTTTTTAATTTTTTTTGTCAAGTTTAGTCTTTTTGCTTAATGGAAACATCCTATAACTGGGTATATGCAGGAATTCTAAAGGTAATTTCAATACCTTTTTAAGACTTTTTAAAGACCTTCTCAGAATATTTTAAGACCTTGTCGCCACTTCAAGTTCTAATCAGTATCAAACCTTTAACTTAATAAACAGTTGTTAATAAACAGTTGTAGTTAAATAAATGAATGGAGCACAACCATCCAACAGAACTCAAATAAGCTCAGATGAAACAAAGCTTGAAAGAGTAAATTACGTGGTTGTTTTCAGCGACAGGCTTCAGCCACTGTTTAAACTCGTCTTTCTCCAACCAGAAGTACGCAAACTTACATTTCCTCATTTTGCTGTCTGTTTTGCTCTAGGTTTTCACTACATGTGGAGAGCGTCACATCACCTTCCCGCGTTTGTCACAAATTACGTGACATCACCCGGACGGAGGAGCCTGGCCGGACGTGCCCAGGCGTGAACCAATCGAGTGGATCGAGCACGCCGTTGTTAATATTAGGATGAAAATAAATATATTTATGCTTTTTTGGAGTCAGACACTTTGGACAAAAAAAGTTTGAACAAAATTTAAGTTCTCATAAAAACGCAATAAAGATTTTTTAATACCTTTTAAGGGTCTTAATTTTCTTATTATTGGTTTATCAACTTTCAATACTTTTTAAGACCCCGCAGACACCCTGTATAACTTGGATAAAATACTTTTTTTTCACAAAGACACTCATAATACATACTCTAACTGCTTTGCACGGATTTGGATACATAGCTTAAACATCTTTATGAATTAATTATTATTATGGGATTGGCCATATTGGTGACTAAAATTACCAATTCTGGTGAAAACAAGTTAATAAAAGACCAGCTGTTTACACTTAAGATAAGATATTTGTTAAACTGAGTTTCAGGGTTCATACACATTTTTACTACAAAAAATTCCAGAACTTTTCCAGGACTTTCAAGTAGATTTTTATGACCTAATGTTTTATGTAATGTCTACGTATATTTGGTAAATAATAAGAAAAAGAATGATATTTAAATTTATTACAGCATATTATAAAACATGCAACAATCTCTTTAGTTTCAATTTATTTTTATATCTATGTAAAATAGATGATGCTTACACAGCACTAATAATGCGAGACCATGTTTTTGGCCAAGAAAAGAAATGTAAAAACAACTAACCACCATTCCAGTATACAGATATTTGTCAAACTAATTTTAGATAATAGTTTGTTAAAAAACTTAATAGTTTGTTAAAAAAGTAATAGCCGGTAAAACTACTTCTATTGTAAAGCTGTGATCACACTGCACTTTTCGCTCCATAGACTTCCATTCATAGGCATGTGAATGCAGCAGACCAGAAACGCAAGCATGTGAGACACAATTCGCATTTCACTGCGTTCGAAAGTTCAAGCTTTCTTACCTGCGAAATCACACTAGTTAGACCAATGAAAGATAATTTAAAATAAGAAATTTAAAATATAGAGCAATCGGTCACTTTTATTAATGTCTAATCATATTGTTCAACCTCACCCTTTTTCACAGCACCGCACAACGAATTTCACAAGCACAAGCTGTGACCGCAGCTTAAGTCGCTTTGAACAAAAACGTCTGCTAAATGACTAATTGTAAATGTAAATTTCATGACTTTTCCAAAACTTTGTGGGTTTTTCTGTTTTTCCAAAACTTTTCCAGGCCTGGAAAATGCCATGTCAAAATTCCATGACTTTTTCAGGTTTTCCATGACCGTATGAACCCTGGAGTTTAAATGTATACAGTTATGTATAAGTGTTAGCTGTACTCATCATAAATATTGTATAAGTTATATAAATCAGGTTAAATAAAACCTTGTTTATATTTGTTTTATTCAAAGTATATTTGATTTTACTGCTTCTAAATCTGTTCATTCTCTTACTCAATAAAATTGTTTCATAAAATATTTTTTTGGAGCGCATGTAAATTGCAAGATCATACATTTTCCATTCATACATACTTGTCCATACACCACCACCCCTCACCTCTCTGAAAATTATTATTATCATAAGTTAATTCTGCTAATTCTGCTAATAATGAAACACATTTTCCTTCCTTCACTCTCCATCTCTCGCTCCATGCGTTCTGGGAAGAGATAGAAAGAGATGCCATAGAAGTCCTGATGGGCGAAGAGAAACCAAATGCAGACAAAGGTAATCAAGAACAGATGGGAAATGATTTGGCAACACAAGTATACCAGCTGATGAAAAAAAAGGATGAACTCAAACTCAAGAAAAAAGGGGAAAAATTGGTTACATGATGAGGAATTGGATTCAATTTGGGTAAAGGTGAGAGAAAGAATGTAGATTTTATGCACATATTTTTTCAAGTATAACTATTCCTGATCAGTACAATACAAATAAAGACAACAACAAATATGCAGTGTGTTTGTTGTACATTATGACCAAAATGCCCCCATAAGTATAAAAATGCCAGTAAATTTTGACCTTCTTTGACCCGACATTTTTGGGTCCCTATGAGAAAAATGGCCCATAATCCACATAGAATGAAGCATTTGGAAAAATGCATATAACAAAATACAGATTGTTTCTTGTGAGGATTAGGATTAGGGGTAGCGTTGGTGTAGGGCCATATAATAAGGGTTTTTAACTGTATGAAACACATTACGCTTTGGAGGACCATGGAGAATCCTCAAAAAACCACCAATACCAATGTGTGTGTCTGTTTGTGCATGTGTGTGTGGAGCATTGTCTCATTACTATGGAAAAACTGTTTTGGAAAGTTGAAACTAATGTGCAAGACTCATCCAAGATTTCTGGTCAAAGTAGCTAAAATGCCTGACAATTTTCTACAAACCTCCAGCATTAAAAATCAAACACTCTCTGCCTTCAATGAAAAAAATAGCAGCAACAAATAGGTCAGGACCCAAAAGTGGCCCCAGAGGCTGATGCTGGTTTTAAGTTCCCCTCATTTCCTATGAGCTGCATTGAAACAGCTTAAGTGCAGAAAGTCATCTTAAAGCACTAAGGGGTCTTTGTCCCCTACAAATAGTGATGAACTACATGCCCCTGTGCTCCACACACCATTTCAGCCCTCCAGGCATTTTACTTTTATTTCCTGCTTGAAAAGAGATTATTTACTTCAGCTCTTGTTAGAGTTTTATTGTGGAGTTGCTGGACTGAGATAGGTAGTTTCATTAAAACATAGTCTTATCCAATCCTTGGGAAATAAGATCCTAGATTTAGGCTTCCCTTTTTTGTTTATGTGTTATAAACTATGCTGATTTTAGGCTTGATCGACTTAAAAGGTAAATTTTCATGGTAATGAAATCAGACAGTTGTACTTAACTTTAACTACAGATGTACAGCTGTAATGTACTAAACAGACAGTTTCAACTCTATATACTCACCCACGCATCAACACTGATAATGAATCTACAGTGGGTAACAGAGAGTGCAATCGGTCTAATTCAGTGCTGAGCCAATGAGTCTGTGATTTTTAGGGAATCATTCATTCATTTTCCTTCAGCTTAGTCCCTTATTTATCGGGGGTCGCCACAGCGAAATTAACCGCCAAATATTCCGGCATATGTTTTACGCAGCGGATGCCCTTTCAGCTGCAACTCATTACTGGGAAACACCCATACACTCATACACTACGGCCAGTTTAGTTCATCCAATTCACTTTTACATCATGTCTTTGGACTGTGGGGATAACTGGAGGACCCAGAGGAAACACATGTGAACACGGGGAGAACATGCAAACTCCACACAGAAATGCCAACTGGCCCAGCCAGGACTTGAACCAGCGACCTTCTTGCTGTGAGGCAACAGTGCCACTTTTGTAGAATCAAAAGCAATTTACAGCAATATCATCCCATTCCTACAACAATTGACTAATTAGTATGTTCTTTTACATGATTGAAATCCCTATATGAACCTGTGTAATGTTTTTCATTGAATCAATAACACACAGTAAAACCAGTGTCCGAATCTATTCTTTTTAATGAATTGAAAACCAAGCAGTCTGATTCTTAATGAAATACATATTACGGTTTACTTCATTCAAAAAGCTACAACTGAACATATAATATTGTAATAAATACCGTAAAATATTGTAATCTGGTTTCTAAGTTAACTATTCTGATCAACCCAGGCTCGTTCTGAAAATGTACCCCTATATACATTTCTGGAGAGCTCCAAGTACGTCCCAGGAGGTAAATTTTTTTGGGAGTTTTTGTTTTCGCGAATACACCAGAGTAGGGTTGCACGATACTGGAATTCGGTACCTGTCAATACTGAAATTTTTAAAAACGTCCATTTCCTGCTAACATTTGAGCTCTAATGAGCACGTTCTTGATTTGCCATTGGGTTCACGTGCTCAACAGAAATGACTGTGATTGTCCGTGAAGGTCATCAGTTCACCGAACTCACCACTGTTTACAGAGTGCAACCACAGATATAGGGACACTGGGGCATTTTAAAGTCGTGATTCTTCAGAGGATCGCTCATATGTCAGCTTATAGACAGACCAGCTGATCGACAAGACTTTGAAACACTCCAGTGTCCCTGTACATGTGGTTACACTCAGTAAACAGCGGTGTACACTTTCTGAGACCTCAAATTTCTTTCGCGAGTGCCATTCTTGCCTGCTCTTTTTGTATAAATTCACAAAATGATCAATTCCTGCATCCTGATGCCCAGTGTCTTTATAAACGACTTTAACATCCTAGGGCTGGATATGACAAAAATCACATACCACCATATAAGTCATCTCTTATCCTGATAAAAATATATGATACATGACGATACATTATAATTTCTGTAAATTTAATCAACTGATAGCTTACATATATTGATCATATGTAAAGAATTAGTTTTTTTACATTTTGAACTCAGAAATGTACTAATTTATATGTAATCCTTTGGCAAATGTTTGATTAAATACGCATAAATAAATAAATAAATAAATAAATAAATAAATAATATGGGCAAAGGTGGCGTGGTGGCGCAGTGCTAGGGCCGTGCGATTTGGGAAGAATATCTAATTGCAAGCTTTTGGTAGATATTGCGATTTCGATTTGATATGTGATTTATTTTTGTAGTCAAGCATCAGCTCAATCTGTAGCTTCTTACTGCTAAAATGCAGTGAGTGTTAGTAAAAAAGGAACTGAAAAGATATTACCTTACTTAAACACTAATTTAAATGTATTTTTAAATATTCAGAAATGAAACATTCATTTATCTCTAGAGCAAACAGTAAACACAAAAAATTACATTTCCTTTATGTAGACAAGCTGACCTCAAATTAGAGAGATAGTGTAGCTTATTATAAAAACAAAAAAATAATAACAATTATAAAAATACAAAACAGTCAGCAAACTAACATGGCTGAAACAACTCTTATATTGTACTTTGCTGTTGCTTGCTACTAGATTGAGTGTCACTGGCAATACTTTCAGTTAACTTTTTAGCAAGACCCTCATCACTCAATTGGCTGTAAGACTATCACACACAGATGGCAGACACACATTTGCTCTGGGTGGGGGAAATTAAATAATACAAATATATTTCATATCGCAGCCTCTTGCGATGAGCTAAATTGCAACGTTTCAAATCGAAATTGCAATTCGATTCTGATTAATCGCACAGCCCTACGCAGTGGGTAGTGCTGTTGCCTCACAGCAAGAAGGTTGCTGGTTCAAGCCTCGGCAGTTGCCATTTCTGTGTGGAGTTTGCATGTTCTCTCCGCGTTCACGTGGGTTTCCTCCGGGTGCTGCGGTTTCCCCAACAAGTCCAAAGACATGCGCTGTAGGTGAATTGGGTAAGCTAAATTGGCCATAGTGTATGTTTGTGAATGGGAGTGTATGGGAGTTTCCTAGTGATGGGTTGCAGCTAAAAGGGCATTCGCATCCACATATGCTGGAAAAGTTGGAAGTTCTTTCCGCTATGGCGGCCCCAGATTAATAAAGGGACTAAGCCCTTTAAAAAGAAAATATGGGCAACACAGTGGCTCAGTGGTTAACACTGTTGCCTCACAGCAAGAAGTTCGCTGGTTCACTCCCCGGCTGGGTCAGTTGGCATTTCTGTGTGGAGTTTGCATGTTCTCCTCGTGTGCGTGAGTTTCCTCCGGGTGCTTCGGTTTCCCCCACAGTCCAAAGACATGTGCTAGAGGTGAATTGAATAAACTAAACTAGCCATAGTGTGTGAGTTTGTATGGATATTTCCATGGTTAATGGACATCCGATCCGATATGTAAAACATTTGCTGCATAAGTTGGTGGTTTATTGTGCTGTTGTGATCCCAGATTAATAAAGGGACTAAGCTAAAGGAAAATGAATGAATGAATGAAATAAAAATATAAATAAAAACATCGCTAAATAAAATAGAAAATGTAAACATTGTACATTCAAGATCGCAACTTTCCCATGATGCTCTTATTGATGTTTCTGTCTACATCTAAGTAATTGTGTGTAATACTACGCTTCTATAAATTCTGAAAAAGTATTACCATGAACAATGCATTTTGTGACACCACTATATAAAGCTTAGAGCATAAAATGAAACAACAGACTTTTTATTGTGTCCATACAACATATTGCACAGTCCTACATCATCCAACATCCAAATAGACGCAGCAATATTAGTTAGATATTGTGTAATAACTGAGATTGCAATCATTTAGTTCCCATCCTTAGTCATAACTGATGATGTTATGAGAATATCTGAAAAAAACGAAAACATCTCAACATTTCCAGTGAATGATTCACTCGTCCATCTGTGGTCTGTTTTGTGATAAAAACACAGCCCACAAGCAGAAGGAGCTCAAGCCACAGAAAGATACGACCTTGCAGAGCAGCATCTCCTCCAAAAAATTCAGCTGTGGCCTTAAAGGAGTTCAACTTCATAATTGGCTGCTCTTGGGGGCAAATCAAAAATGAGAAGCATCTGTGAGCTACAGACAGCGTGTCAACATATACTAAACGTGACATGAAATTTCAAGAAGGGCCTTGTAATCTGTTAGCAGCAGACATGAGGGACGAGAATGTGTGTGATCTGGCGTTTTGTGCTGTCAGACTACACCGGTGGTGACGGGGAGCCATCAGGCGCAAGTAAAAGACTCTGATAATTAAACCCATATGACAAACTGAATGTAAAGCGCCCTGCAATGGAGAATTTCTCTGGGCTCAATGCTCTCAGGAAACTAGTCTCTATTCATCTCCATTTGGATGCTAACAGAAATTGTCCTCACTTAAGCTTGACACTGCGCTGCAAAAGTATGATCCACTGGCCTCCACAAACACTGTCGCACCCACTAACAACAAGCCCTGATTTACACAAACCAGAAGATTCAAACTGGGAAAAAACCCAGAAACAAAACAAAAAAAGCCGGCGTATCAGACTTCTCGATTCATTTTCAGCTCGCTCTTTAAAATAAACAAAGCACAAACAAGGGAATTAAGTGATCGTGGTCGCTGATGCACTGTCAGCAGAACTGACTTATGTAAGAGCCGGTAATGAACTCTGAATCCATCAACGGAGACCATAATGTGAGAGGCATTCACGGCCGGCTGTGGAGCATGAAGATTTTATACAGCTTGCAAACCGCACGCCAATAAACCAGCCAGATTTCACCAGACCAACCCTATAAACACTTTGTTTGCTCTTAGAAAAACAATAGAGTATTTATTTCGTGACAGATATCACCCAAACAATGAGTCTCTTCAGTTTGCTTATGGTGTTCCTGATGTTCACCAGCAGAGGGTGCTAGTCTGATTTGTTTCTAAGCTATTTCTATTAGTAAATATAGAAATTATAATCATGTAAAAATGTTAAAGACATATTGTAAAAATCTGTAGTATTAAAGTATTATTAATATTTGTATAATAATAATATTAATAATAATAATAACAATAATAGATTGGTATGATTTTCCCTATTGTTATTAAATACATATTATTTATTAATGTATTATTTATTTTATAAATTGTAATTCTGTAAACCAAAGTATCCGAAAGCTTGCGGAGAAGGGTTGTAACACCTTTATTTATTTGCATTCACTTCTTTCATATTGCCATATTTTCCATATCTTTTATAGTTTTTCATAATTACTGAAGCATTTCCAAAAAAAAAACATTGAAATATATTAAAAACACACACACACACACACACACACACACACACACACACACACACACACACACACACACACACACACATATATAATATATATATTATATATAATATTAATTTACATGCTTTTTCGAGCCCTGGAAATTATTTTTATGAATTTAAACATTTTTTAAAAATCTTGTAATTGACGGAATTTTGAATCAGGTCTCAGGATAAACTCAGCAAGTTAAGATCCTTAAAGGGATAGTTCACCGAGAATTTTTTTACTCACTCTTCACTTCACTTTCCAAAATTGTTTAACTTTATTCTGTTGAACACAAAAAAAAGATAATTTGAAGACATCTGAAAATCTGTAACCATTGACTTCTATCGTATTTGTTTTTCGTTCATTCATTCATTTTCCTTTGGCTTAGTTTCTGATTTATCAGAGGTCCTCACAGTGGAATGAACCATCAACTATTCCAGCATATGTTTTACGCAGCTTCCATCCGCAACCCAGTACTGAGAAAGCATTTGTTTTTCCTGCTATTTAAATCAACCCAGGCTCATTCTGATTACGTACCCCATATAGATTTCTGGAGAGAGCAAAATACATCCCAGCAGCTACGTTTCTTTGCAGTTTTTGTTTTTCGCAAATCCGCCAGAGGCCGCTGTGTATGCTTTTTGAGATCTCAAACTTCTCTCACGAGTGCCATTCGCGCCTACTGTTGTCATATAAATCCACTAGAGGTCGCTGTGTATGCTTTTTGAGATCTCAAACTTCTCTCACGAGTGCCATTCGTGCCTACTGTTGTCATGTAAATCCACTAGAGGTCGCTGTCGACTGACTGACTGACTGATCGACTGACCCGCCCAACCCCTTCCCTAAACCCAACCGAAGGCGTTTTGAAAAGCAATCCAGAAAAAGAAAAGCCTCCTGATTCTTACCATGTTTTCAGATTTTACCACATGCTCACCCTGTTATTTACTTGTTTATTTTATTTTTTGGCTTCTGTTTTTGTCTTGCCTGCTTTCTGGAACCGTTCTTCAGCAGACTTGAACCTCATCTTCGCAGTCAATTCTGCTGTGCATCTCATGTCCGCCGACGTATGTGACGAGATACCGGAAAAACTAGTAATAGCGGGAAAGCCATCCATACGGAGGTAAGTGTTCAGCTGGTAAGCGTGAAAAGGAGTGGCATCATATCGTCCTGTAGCGTTCATTTTAAAGACAAAATGCAGCCATGTGTAACTCTGGCTCAATAATTTCCAGATTTCCAGAAACCAGAAAAATATAAGGCTACATTTTCAGAATGAGCCTATGTTGATTTCAAATCAATGGTTGTCGTTTTTTAGCTTTCTTAAAAAATATATTCCTTAATTTTCAACTGAAAAAAGAAATTTATAAAAGGTTTGCACCCACTTGAGGATGAGAAAATGATGAGTAAATGTACATATTTTGGGAGAACTATCCCTTTAACGAGTAACTGTCCTGAATGACAAACACAAGTCTACATCTGATATCGAAGTCTAAATATAAGACTGGTAGTTTCCAGAGGCTACCCCAAGCCCTCCATCACGTGTAGATGCGCACAGACAGCCGTGGAGTCGATCCAGGAGAAGCGCTGGCTCTACCTCAGCAGTTCCCAAACCTGTTCCTGGATCCCCTTCAACCAAACACATTGTAGATGTCTCATCTCACACACCCATTTCAGCTCTTGGAGCCTCTACTAACAGTCTGATGAGTTGAATCAGGTGCATTTGATTAGGGAGATGGCCAAAATGTGTATTGTTGGGGGGCCTCCAGGAACAGAGTTGGGAACCACTGCTCTACCTGACAGGCAGCAAGTCTCCTGGGCGTCTTTGTTGCCAGCGCACGCATTCGAACTACATCATTTATCCAACTTTCAAACGTCTGCTGTGTCTTGAAAAGCCAAATGATGCAGTATTACGCTTGTATAATAACTAGATATTTCATGGGGGAGACTGCTGCTCTGTTATTCTTCAAGTTTTTTTGTCCACCAGTCATTGCATTTGATAGCAGCTGTAATCAGGCATTAATGGAAATGTTACAAGAGCAGCTAATTTATGAAGTCTCCTTGGGAACTGGACGCCTTCCTCAGAGGCTCTTGGCAAATCTTGGACTGCACCCCACAGACAAAGAGAGATATTTCTGCTTTCTGCTAGAGTGATCACCAGCAGGTCTGACAGCGCTGCTCCTTCCATCATTTTAGTTTTAACTCCATAATACAAATTAGCAGCTCAATAATCGTGCGAATGATGAACCCCAAAGAGTGGGTCTGCAACTATGCACAGTTGTAATGAACGCATGTTTTGACTTAATAAAAGTATAAATGAAGAAAGTCTATTGACAGACGGTCTTACCGTTCAATTGTCCAGGAACGAGCAGTTTGGCGACCATGAGATTTGCAGAAGTCCGTCTGGTCTGTCGTCCTCCTTCAGCACCGGGTTGTTTTCTGCCACATACTGAGATGAGCCGGTGGACTCTGTGCTCTAGTGCTGCGGGACTTCTCTGCTTGCTTCAGTCTTGCCGCTCAAGAGAGCAACTGAGTTCGTACAGCTCGTTGGGGATGTCCGAATCGCGAACGAATCGTTCTTTTGAACAGGTTCTTTTAATAGACTCAGTTGAGCCGATTCGCACGCGGAATAAGATAAGTGTATCTGATTGATTCTTTCTGATTACCTGATATTACCAAATTTACTTGATCTGTTTTTATTATGTCATTACACCCACTCCATGTAATTTGTAATTATTTAAATAACAGCACCTAAGGACAAAAGGAGAAATAGGGCTAAAACTGTTTTATTTCAAAACACTTCTCTGTGACATCGGCTCTTTCTGAATCACATGTGACCTAGGCTACTTAACATATACTACTGTACAACTGTAGCCTATGTTCTAGTCTGAATGTGTGTAAACGTGAATGTTGGCTGCATTTGCCATATTGTCATTGTCAAAAGATCTATATAAGTTGTCACATGACTAACGTTACTGTTCACATCATTTTCCATGGCCTCCTGTGATAAATTGTTTAACGCACAGGCATTGTTTGCCTACATTGAATTTGGAGAGAGTTTACCTAAATATATTAGGCCTATTTATGACACCACATTTAGGCTTGATATTGGGGGGTTGGGGGGTTCACTGACGGACAACTATGCAGTGCGAAAACTGTACAAACAGCACGCGCAATAAAGCTGCATTTACGCGCGGTTTTACAGACATTTAAAGGACATAATGACGAGAATTCAACATTAGTAAAGCTTTTCATCTCTGGAGGGATGGCTTGAGAACTCCAAAGCAACGTGTTGCTCATTGACAGGTAAAATACCATGTTACACCAAAACAGCTGACAGGCACAGTGCTTGCTAACCAATAGGCTGTTTGTGTATGGCTATGTCAACTAGCATTAATTAATTTCCATTACTATTTATCAGTGCTGCTTATACTTTAATGTGAGAATGTCTTACCTTAAACTGTTTAGATCCCTTTTTATTAATTTTAATCAAGAACATCACCCCGTTTTTTCTCTGTTGCTGATAGTGAACATATTAGGCTACAACAAACGATTCCCGCTCTCTCCACAAAAAAGCAAACCTTGGTGATAAACATAACATAAGCGTTTAAGAACAAACCCAGGAGCGCGAGGACTTTTGAAAACTATTCGAATCATTTCACAAAGTGTCTGAATGAATCGATTCTTTAAAATGACTCGGAGTTTGTGCAGTTCAGCGCTCGTTTGCAGGAAGACAGACGCCGGACGCAGGGCGGAGCCACGGCGGCAGAACAATCGCGCTCTGTGCGTCGCGCCGCTTCTGCACTGCACATCGCTTTGTGGAGGCCGCTGCGCTTCGATCACCTGTTGGATATCGGATACCGCCCTCCCCCCTTAAAAACAGAGCCGGATACCAGATGCGCTGTCGTCAACAGTTATTATGAACCCTCAAAGGAAAGCGTGATTCCTTTACCTTCACCTAGAAATGAAAAACAGGCGTGAAACAAAGAAAAAAGTCTAATGCTCGGCTTTGGATCTAAGGCTCTTCATAATGTAAAACAGCCCAACACTGAAGTATCAGGCTGATACGTAATGACTTATTTAATCTCGTGAGTGAGAGCTGATTTTAAATACAGCTTGATTTAGTTTGTTTTGGTCTCCAAGACCCCAATATACTTAGATGAATGCAATACATTTTTAAAATGATTTTCGGACTATATAGCAGTCTAGTTGAATTTGATTTATTTTGTGTTACCCTGTGTTTTTGCAGTCAAAATACTCCAAAGCTTCACCCTAAATGCCCTGAATCAACTGGTTCCCATCCCAGATAAAAGTAACATGTTTCTAACAGCTTTGACTGAGAAAAAAAGTAAGAATTGTAATTTTAGATCTTACAGTTCACAAGGGAGAGTTAAAATTGAGATATTTGAACTCATAATTGTGATATAAAAACTCAAAATTCCGAATCTTTTATCTCAAGTCAAATGTACAAGGTTTTAAAGAGTTATTACTGAGAAAGATTCAATAGGGGGATTCAATAAAGTCACAAATTAAGATCTAAAATATTATACTTACTCCCATACAAAGTTGATATTTATCTGCACCATGTTGGTGTTTCATAACATCTAATTTTTAGGTCATTAGCCCAGCGCTCAAGCCAACACGGACAATTTAGCTTACCTAATTCACCTAGTGCATGTCTTTGGACTGTGGGGGAAACCGGAGCAAACAGCACGGGAAGGACATGCAAACTCCACACAGAAATGCCAACTGGCCCAGCCGAGGCTCGAACCAGTGACTTTCTTGCTGTGAGGTGACAGCACTACCCACTGTGCCACCATGTCGCCCCTAAGACATTATAATATCTTAATAAATTTTTTTTAATTTAATATCTTAAAAAAATGTTTTTTCAACATTTCAAATGAGTCTTAATGTCAAAAATGTAAAATAAAAATCATATGAATCTAATTTAGAGAAAATAAAAGGTTAATTTGGGAACTTCTGTGTGTATTATTATTATACAATACTCCAATAATTGACGGTCACACAGAACCCAAACATAAATCAGTAAAACATGAGACTCAACAGAGGATGGAGATTAAATTAAATTATGATTCTCACTTTGATGTTGTCTGGCCAATCTGAGAAATTTATTTAGTTCTTAGTCTGTGTGCAATAATAAAGCAATGTAATGATATTTTTTCAGCAGAGTTTAACTCTAAATTTATGCCTTAATGTCTCTCTAAAGCAATTGAATGCAAAATATATGAAGCCATTTCTTTTTAAGTGTTATGCATTAGTCTGCAGTGCAGCATTTCAAGGCGGCTGCATCCCAAGACTTGGGTGAGAAAATAAGTTAGAGTTTCTGAGAAGCCTGAAGGGAATGCAAATGTAAGTGATTCGAGCAGCCCACACAGTTCACCTGTGAGTGTGAGCACAAAAACGCACACACGTTTTCTCTCTTACTCTTTCTATCTCTCTCTCTCTCTCTCTCTCACACACACACACACACACATACACACACACAGAGAGAGACAAAACTTGGCAAGCAGTCTAGCGTACAAGCCAGATCAGAGAGCTTCATCACTTCGGCAGACTAAATACATTTGTTATAACTTGTTTACCAGTTCATCCGTGCCGTCTCTCCTCTCTTTCTTTTTCTCTCTCTCTCTCTCATTCATTCTATCCATCTTTTCCTGGATTTCAGCTACAGGCCACGGTGAGTGTTTAATAAGATTATTCTGCCTTTTTTGCGGGGGCCCTGTCTGCCAAGGACCGTCTGTTCTTATCTTATCCTGAGGCAAATTCACAACCTATCAAGGTCAATTGAAATGTCAGACATGTAACCTGTAAATGAGAAGTGATATTAGCAAATTGAATGCTCAGCAGAGGTCAAATACCATACAGACACATAACCATTACATTACATTAAATTAAGATTGCTGATATCAACTTAATAGCTTTTGCCGGCATGTTATGTGTGCATGTTAAGCAACACTTGTGAGCAGATGTGGCATGTTGTAAAGTGTGTTTTGGACACGGAAAGTCAAGTGCGCAGTTTTCAATCCTTATCTTAAAATTCTGAAGGCTACAGGTATTTATTGAAACTTTTTTATGATGAAATATATCCTAACGTCTGAATTTTATATACCTGGGTTGAAATGTTGTCATAAATTACTATTTAATAGGACAGTTTATTGGGATTTTTTCATGAGGGTTGGTGTGAATTTAGATTTAGCTATTTTTAAATATGATACTCTAACATAATACTTTCAATGTATAATTTTTTAATGCAAATTCATCATTTCACATACATACAATTCAGATAGAAGCTTAAGATGTTTCTGCAAAGATTGCATTTCTTGCACTGCAAAGTAGCAGATAATTCATGTGGCTTCAGATGAAGATAATATATATGTTGTGCTTCTGAACAGGTGCAGAAAATCTGTTTAATTTCACCCCAGATGTTGTTTTAAAAGAAAAGTGAAACTGCCATCTCTGTGTAAAACACAATTGTAATGCTAAATTAGACTGTACATTTTTATGTGTTTTTAAAAGTAATATATTCTTCTAATGAATTGATGGGACCTTAATTTTAAATATTTCACTCAATTGTTTGCATAGCACAAAACATGCAACAATTATTGAAATCAGATCGTTTAAAATGAAGTCATTCATTCATCATGAACGCTCACTATGTGGAGTGCAAGCGACTCTGAGTTTAGTGGAAATAATCCTGACTGCTTCATGGCCTAAATGCCCGTGATATTTCAGTGTTCCTTTGAGACCCTCTAAATATGGGCACAAAATCATGCAAAGTTGGACAAGAAATGTGGTAATAAAATAACAAAGTGAGCAGTCTTGAAAAGGGCAGGGGTCAAATGGCCTTTTACGCATAGGAAAAAGGAAGGTTTTGGTTTCCATTGTAGGCTACTTTGCCTGTTTGAACAAAGTCAGTTTCCATTCAAGGCAGTTGAGTTTGGGTTTATGGACATAAACAGTGTGAATATTTTAGGCGTCATTAAGCAACGTAGTTCAGATTCCTGTGTTCAGAACATGGAAAATCTGTAATAGCGATGAAACCTTTATTTTAGCAAACTCTACCAATTCACTTTCAAAGCTTAAAATTGGTCTCCAAATGTTCATGTTCTTCTAAACACCCTTAAAACGAGCGTACGCCTCAATAGCTTGATCTTATTTAGGGCTTGAACAGTTTTCAAAGACACTCAGTTTCAAAGCTCCCTTTATAGATACAATAAACAGCAAACTCTCATCTCAAATGGTTTCTACTTCTGAGCGCATTAGTGAGACGTTTTCTTCGCAATGCAAATTTAGCCCTATTACGGAAGCGATGGTTTGATGAGACTCTGCCGCAATATCGTCAAGTCTTTCAGACCGGAAAATAATGTTTAGACAAACAAATTATAATTTTCCATTGCGTTTTCCACTGAACATTGATAATACCTCAAAGGTATTATTAATATTATCAAAAATCCTGCCCAGACATTTCCTATCTCAGTTGTATTAATAAAAATAATATAACTCTAAAAAATGGATACATATAATTTGTGTGTGTATATATGTATATATGTGTGTGTGTGTGTGTGTGTATAGTGCTCATCATAATTGAGTACACGCCATTTTGAAATATTTTTATTGATTTGTCAGTGAATATAGGAAATGTATATTTGGTGCATTTAAACAAAACAGATTTATTAAACAGATATATTTATTAAAATAATATTTTAGTCATCAAACATATTTAGTAATTGAAAGATAATTATTTCATTCATTTTCTTTTTCGGCTTAGTCGCTTTACTCGCCACAGCGGAATGAACCGCCCAATTAAAAGATAATACAATTAAATTCAAGCAAAACTTTGCAAAGGAAATTACAACCTACAAAATTTCAACTACATTTTTCCATTTTTTTGCTTCTCTTGATTTTTCCTCTTTTTAAAAATTGTATTTAATATTTTTTCATAACATATAAATATGGGTGGACTCGTTTTTGGACCATTATCGTAAGCTATTTTGTTAGATAAGCTCCAGATTTGGCTTCAGTACTGATTAAACTAATGTTAATGCACAAATATAATATTGTATAGCTTCCTATTAAAAATATGAATTTAAAAGATAGAATCGTGAGGAGTGTACTCATATATGCTGTATATGAGCACTGTATATATACAATATATATATATATATATATATATATATATATATATATATATATATATATATATATATATATATATATATAAACACACACACAATTATTCTATAATAAACAGCATTGCAAATCCTCTGTACATTGGAGCCTAATTTATATATAACAAATGTATGTACTTTAGTAAAACATGTTTGTATAATACTTAAAAATTCAAATTAGAAATTAATTGAATGCAGCAGTTTTTGGCTAACTCATATCTTATTTAAAAAAACAAGGGCAATTGCAAAAAAAAAAACAGAAAATTAAGAAGTCTTCGTTATCGGTTTGACAGCACATTTGTTGCAAATCGTCACAACGCAAACAAATTACGAAAAACGCCTGCATTTTTTTCACAACACAGAACAGAACATAATGGAAACGTTTCAAGGGGACCCTAAAACGCGATGGACCCAGCTATTTAGGTTATGGTTGTTTCGGCTAATAAAATACAAAAGACTAGGCAATCGGGATGTTAAAATAAACAAAAAATTTCGCAGCAGCGTCCTTCACGTTTTATTGTCCCCTTGACACATTTCCGTTGTGTTCCGTTCTTTATGCAAGTGGTGGTAGAAAATGCAGGCATTTTTGCAGTTTGTTTGCATTGTGAGAAAATGCAGCACATTTTTAATGTGTTTGTGTTGTGAGGATTTGTCAAACGGATGCTGTTGTTTTTTTAATTGCATGTGTTTTCTTAAATTGCAGCACATTTAGCTCTCTCTGCCACTGTACATTTGTAAAGTTATAATATTTGTAGCAACACACACATATTAATTTGTAAATGTTAAAATTAAGTCTTTTATTTAATTTATAACATCTATTCATTTACTTCAGATCATATTTTGTGCATTGTGTTTTATTCATAAGTAAAGTAAATAATAGTAAAAAAAAAAAAAAAAAAAGTTCCATAAGGAAATTGGAAATAGATCATATTGTCTCATGAGTCTCAAGTCTTCCTTCAAACAGAGCACTGTCCCTCAGTGTCTTTGCTGTGGCCTCTGGTGGTTAAAGTCAGGGTGTGTGTGTGTGTGTGTGTGTGTGGCTGTGGCAGGGTCTTGCTTTGTGCTGTATATTCAACAGTTGACGTCCCTCTGTGTCCAGGAAACTGTGGTTTAAATCAAAGCTCTCTATCTAGGGTCTTCCACTTGTTCTCATTCATTGTGATGCATGTGCCATTCGGCCTGCAAGACATTGTCAGATCATTTGCATAAAAACGATGGAATCTAAAGTGTGAGGCGTCCGGAAAAGCAGTAGGGATTTTTTTCGTCATCAGTTTTTTAGTAAAACTTTCACTCTGAGGTAAAAACAAGATGCTTAAATGTTTCATCATTGACCTCCTACTCTTCAAAATAAAGCCTGAGTATTCAGTCACTGGAAAATCTTCATCACTACATAAATAAGTTGTTATATGCATTCAAAAATGATGCTGTTTCAACCCAAATTTGGGTACAATATGGCCATATTTTATGTTAAGGTAGACTTCTCATGATTAACAAATCATTAACTAACTGACTTTTAGCTCAATGAACTACTAATTTGCTGCTTATTGATAGTTATAAAGGTATTAGTTGGGTTTAGATAGGATTAGGGATGTAGAATAACATCCTAAAATATAAATACAAACAGACAGCCAATATCCAGTAGGTAATAGTGAGAATTAGTACGTAAACTAAAGTGTTATTGCAATTTTAACCCAACTTTAGACTTTATCCACATTTATCCAAATTTGGATTGAAACAAGAAAGCATTTTCTAAATTGTAGGCACTTATTACATGGTGCCTCAGTTGGATCTTTGGGCCTTTTTGATATCTAAAGCGTTTTTAATCGGCTTCGGTCCCAAATGTGCATTTCAACAAATTATGTGTCTGTTGACAGTCTTAGGAACATTCTTGAAGCATCAGCACCTGCGCTGGAGGCTTTACATATAAGAGCTGCTTGGCGGGGGCGGAGAAGGATACGTCTGAGCTTCCTGTTGTGGTGATTCAATCCGAATGCGAGACTTTGCCTGTTGCAAAAAAGCTACACTAAAACACCAACCACATGAACCTTTAGGCTATATTAACTCTACATACATATACATACCATTTATTGAAATCACACAAGACCAAATGTTAATATGCTAGGCCCAAATCTACATTCAATTCCAAATGTAATTGATAAAAGCAGGCAAACTGATGTGCTTTGAGATGGGTGACATCCTCCCACTTCCCACATCAGCAGAATACACATGCTCACAACAGTTTGCCCCATTTTGTTGACGTTATCAACCGCTTCAATCTGTCTCTCTGCCTGAAAGCATCTCCATTTCCACAGCTCGTGATCTAGGGCGAGTCTTGGACCCCTCGGCGCCTCCATCATGACCGAACCTGCCGCAGATCTCCCATTCTTCTATGGCAGCATCAGTCGCTCAGAGGCCGAGGAGCACCTCAAGCTGGCTGGTATGGGCGACGGCCTGTTTCTCCTGCGCCAGTGCCTGCGCAGTCTGGGTGGCTATGTGCTGTCCATGATCTGGAACCTGGACTTCTACCATTACTCCATTGAGAAACAGCTCAACGGAACATATTGTATCGCAGGAGGGAAGCCTCACTGTGGACCAGCGGAGCTCTGTGAATACTACAGCAAAGACCCCGACGGCCTCGTGTGCACCTTGAGGAAGCCCTGTCTGAGATCGCCTGAAACAGAAATTCGCAAAGGTGTCTTCGATAACCTGAGGGACAACATGCTCAGGGAATATGTGCGGCATACCTGGAAACTGGAGGTGAGGGGTTCAAAACTGTGGCCAGTTGATTATGCAGATATGTTAAGACCAGTGGTGTAGTCCTAAAAAAATAGGTGGTGTACTATTATCCACCCAATCCAAATTTTAAAAGTAGACAAAGAAACGACAAAAGTCAATGTATCTTTGATTCATTTGATTTATATATATATATATATATATATATATATATATATATATATATATATATATATATATATATATATATATATATATATATATATATATATATATATATATATATATATACACACACACACTGCACAGCTGTGGTTTGCTGACTAACTAAAAAACGAGTTCAGGAGCGGGAGCCGTTTTTATATCAAATTTAAAGGGGCCTGAGGCGATCATTTAGTAGTGTACAGGTAATCGCAAAAGTGTTAGGGGGGGCTGAATGGAAATATAGGAGGGCTAAAGCAACGCCCATGCTGTTTTACAATTTTACTTGAATGTTTCAGCAATTCAGCTGATTTGTTGTGATCTCAAATACTCAACGTACAAAAATTAGGGAAGTCTAATCACCAAAACAAGTCAGTATACCGAGAGTATGATCCTCAGAAGTCGTAATACCCAAACAGCTCGTGGAAAAAAGTAGGCATACTGAGTATTCAAGCGTATAGCAAGGACTACACCACTGGTTAAGACTATGTTAAGTTCACCAGGCACCACAAATCTATGATCTTATATGTGAGTCTGGACCACAACATTTTTTAATGAGATTTAAACATAATCAGAAAGCTCAATAAATAAACTTTTAAATATTGAAACTTTTCTGGAACGTGATCTTTACTACTCTAATGGATTTTGGCCTAAACAAAAACTCGATTTTGACCCATTCTATATATACCCGTGTAACAAAACACTAGTTTTGGGGTCTAGGGTCACAATAACTAACTTTAAAAAGTTAAGACCGGTTTTAAAGAAGAAAGAAAAATCTTTCTTTAAGACTACTCAAAGAAGATTGTGCACAAGTTTGCTTCTGATTGGTTGACAAACATAGTCTTGAATATTCAGTAACTGTACATATTCGGTATGTTCCATATCACTTAAGCACTTTTTTATAATCATAGTTTTGTAGGTTTTATACAAAATGCATAATCTGGAATAAGGAAGTTGAAGTTGTTTTTACACAGTCTGTTTTCCGGTCTATTCAAAGTCTATATCCTTATGCGTATATGCACTAAAGTGAAAGTTCACCCATAAATGAAAATTCTTTCATCTTTTACTCACCCACATATCATTCACATGTGTCTGGCTTTTTATGTGAAACCCTAGATTTATTTTGTCTTAATACATTTTGAATTTCCTCTGTGTAGCATAGCACAAGATATGTAACGATTTTAGTTTATAATTGACTTCCACTATTGGAACGAAAGAACACTAATAAAGAAAAAAATGGCTGAATTATCTATTCGATCAATCTACGAAATATCTATCTTTTACAAAAATGTGTGCTAATGTAAATTGGAAAGGATGTCGAATTGAATGGCTTTTACATGTCATTATTGAAGTTAAATGAATTCAGAACTTCAATAATTGCACTTAAACTAAAACGATAGTTTGCAAAACATTTAAATCATGTCTTCATATACTCGTGTCATTCCAAACCTGTTTTACAAAATAGTTATATGCAGTTGATTGATTGCTTCAATCATAGATTAAGTCCAATAATCAAACCTTTCAATTAAAAAAATTAACATGTATCATCTACTACTAGGCTCATAGCCAGGGGGGTTCGAAAGACCCAACTCCCTACTGACAAAGTCCAGAATTTGGCTGCTCATTTGTCCCATTTTTGACAGTATGCCATCATAAATTGTAATAATAGTCAATAGAAGAAGGCTTTAAGACCAATTAAAATTTTAATGATAAATTCTGTCTGAGGAAATGAGCTGGCCAGTTTGTAATTTGCCTATAGGCTATAGTTTTTATTTTAAAACAAGTTTGAACAGATTGCTAATTGTTTTTGTTTTTTTAAATGATGGATGATGAGAAATTTGTATTTTAAAAATAAGCATTTTTTCATATTTCTTCGTTAATGTTTTTAATTAAAAACTCTAATGTCATTACATTATTTATAAAACTGTAATAACGTAGTTTAAATGCACAATTGTAAATTAACACTTTGTGGTAAAATAGTATGGTAAGCACTTCGACAAAAATGTAGGAAATATTTTTGTTGCATCAAAAAGTGGTTATGATCACCATCCGACAAGCTAATCCAGCAAATATTAGTGCTTAAAACTAAAATGTAGTATTTGAACCACATCATTTAATAGAAAATGAAGCAAACGAATGCAAAAAGGTCCGCTTTTGAGAAAAAACCACCCCTTTCAATAGGCTGGGTACGATTCACTTATCTGAACTGTACATACCCACTGCACATGAACATTTGTAATTATTTATCTATCTGCCACTCCTGATTATTAATAGCATCCTGTACACATATTCATTTATTGTAAATCTGTTCATAGCTAATACAACCTGTATATAATGTTCATAGTACATCCATCTGTAAATATCACCATAGTTTTTCTATAACTGCACTTTATCACTTATACCTGTATCCTGCACTTGCTGCTATTGCACTGCTGGTTAGACCGAAACTGCATTTCGTTGCCTTGTACTTGTACATGTGTAATGACAATAAAGTTGAATCTAATCTAATCTACGGGCCTTTACTATCAACTTGACATAAATACATTGACAGATGCAGTATTTTCAATACATCCGTTGTTTAAATTGACATTGAGACACACAAACACTGTTTTGCATAAATGTGAAGGTCTTTTTTCATTGCAGAAGCCACGCTAAAATGGCCTATTTCCATAAATGGTGCATTTTATGCTCCAGCAATAAGGAGCCCTCTCTTATTTTTAACGACAGGTCACATTTTTGTTACCTTTTTAGGGGGATGCCATGGAGCAAGCCATCATTAGCCAGGCTCCACAGCTAGAGAAACTGATCGCCACCACAGCGCATGAGAAAATGCCCTGGTTCCATGGCAAGATCCCTCGGCAGGAGGGGGAAAGACGACTGTACTCTGGATCTCAGCCGGACGGAAAGTTCCTGTGAGTGAACCCCTCAATTACTCATCAGACGTGACAGCCTTTAAGGTTTCCTTCAGCAGCGGAGTGGAAAATATACATGATGACACATGAGCTGCTTTTAGAGGCAAATCAGACGATAAGTACTGTGGCAAAAATAGATTTAGGTCTTCAGAAAACAGTAGTCTGATGAATAGATGAAAAACCTCAGTGCAGCATAAATATAGTTGCCTTTTTCCCTCATATGCATAGCTAATATATAAAGGAAAAATGCATACTTTATATAAATAATAACATAATTTAGGTTCATCAGTAAGATGTAGATTGCTAACAGTTTGTTGTGTTTTCCAGAGTTCGAGAGAGAGATGAAATGGGCACCTTTGCACTATCTGTGACGTATGGAAAAACTGTGTACCATTATCAGATCTTGCGTGACAAATCAGGGAAAATCGCGATGCCAGAAGGAACTAAGTTTGACACTGTGTGGCAGGTATGTTTTACCCATCAAAGAGTCTCTCATCTAATGTTAACCTTTATGAAGAAAAATGCAGGGGTAAAAATACATTACGGTAATGTCGATAGAATGCAACAGAGATGTTAACATAATATCGTATTAATAATAATTTTAAGTAATTTACTAATTTATTATTTAATTGTTACCTTAAGAAAAAGGGGTCACACTTTATTTTGATGATTCATTCAAGTTACGTTGCATCTACATGCCAACTAATTCTCATTAGATTATAAGTAGACTGTTGGGTTGGGGTTAGGGTTAGTGTAAGTTGACATGTACTAGCAAAGTTTCTTATAGCCAGCTAAATGTCTGTTGAAGGAGCAGTATCAATGGATATTAAGCAGACAGTCTACTAATACTCAAATGGACCATCAAAATAAAGTTTTACCGAAAAGGAGATGTTTTTAAACTGTCTGTTACCTTAAGAAAGTGAATTAAACAAGGTTTTGTATGCAAATCCACACTGTGATTATTTAAAATATTTATTAAAAAATGTGATGTGAAATGTGAAGTAACAGCTTTAAATCTAATCTGAAAACCCTCCAAAAATAACAATAAAACATTCAAACTGTAATTTACATGCATGTCAGAATGTATTTAGACAGTGGTCAATAACTAAATGGAGCTCTAACAAATAAACAAATGTGCAAAACAAATGAGTTTATTTAAAATATTAATAATGTATGATGATTTTTCCTGAAAAAATGAAGCAAACAAATATTAAACTAGTTTTTTGACCATGTCAGAATGTGTCTTATGTGTCAAAAATGAACAGTATGAAATGGTATGGGTCTTTTCAAAATCCTAACAGCAGAAGTTTTCTTTTCTTTCTTTCTTTCTTTCTTTCTTTCTTTTTCATTTGTGGCTTTGTATCTTCGTACACCAGAAACAAAATCAAACATTTAAGAGCAGTAAACTCACTTTTACTGCATGCACTCCTCAGGGTCTTTTGAAGATGTCACAGACTTAGTTTATTTATAATATGAAATAAAGTTTTTAATATCATTTCAAAATGGCTTTTAGATCCTGTTACACTGAATGACCTGTAACAAAAAAACTGCACAGCCAAATCAGAAGACCCCTGGTTATTCCCGACAGTCCTTATAAAAAAAAAAAAACACAGCTAAAACTTACTTGATTTTGCCAAGAAAACAAAAGCATAGTTAAAATCAGAATTATTCGCCTTCTTTGAATTTTTTTCTTTTTTAAATATTTCCCAAATGATGTTTAACAGAGCAAGGAAATTTTCACAGTATGTCTAATAATATTTTTTCTTCTGGAGAAAGTCTTATTTGTTTTATTTTTGGCTGGAATAAAAGCAGTTTTTAATTTTTTAAAAACATTTTAAGGTCAAAATTATTAGCCCCTTTAAGCTAATTGTTTTTCGATAGTCTACAGAACAAACCATCATTATACAATAAATTCCCTAATTACCCTAACCTGCCTAGTTAACCTAGTTAAGCCTTTAAATGTCACTTTAAGCTGTATAGAAGTGTCTTGAAAATCTCTAGTAAAATATTATTTATTGTCATCATGGCAAAGATAAAATAAATTAGTTATTAGAAATGAGTTATTAAAACTATTATGTTTAGAAATGTGTTGAAATAATATTCTCTCCGTTAAACAGAAATTGGGGAAAAAATAAACAGGGGGGCTAATAATAACTTCAACTGCATGTTTATTTATAGATGTGATTGTAAAAAATAAAATCTGTATCATCACACTGAACAGCATTTTTGCAATATTACTTCACCTTTATATATGTTCTGCTTTTTATTTTCACAAATGTTATTTGAAACAAGCGATTAGTTGACTACTTTAAGTAAACACTGCCTTAAAATGATTAAGTACATGAACTATGTTCATAATTTAAAAAATTAGATTAGGTGAACTTAAAAGTTCTTAGTTGCAAAAGAAATACTTTACATTAATAAAATCAACTTATCACATTTAAAGCAATTGGTTTACTCACATTTTAAAGTAATTGCTTTTTACAGTGCACTGAAACTTGTAACATTTAATATGCTTTCAGCTGGTTGAATACTTAAAGATGAAGCCTGATGGTCTTGTGACTGTATTGAGAGAACCGTGTGTTAACCAAAACAACGCAGCCCCAGGTATGGACTTTTACAGTGTCATCATTTTAATTTGTTTAAACACGTCACATTCATATGAACAGAACAGCTTCAATTTTGCATATGAATAAAACATATATTGTTTTTTGTTTATGTTTTTGTCACATTTAGCTCCTGCAAACCCTCCGGTAAGCATGGCCCACGTGTATTTTAGAAGAAGTTCAGCAATATCACGCGAGTGTGTAATTGTTTCTGTGTTTGCCTGTTTCAGAGGAGGTCAAGAGGTAATGGGTACACACCGCCCCCTATGGGTAAGTTTATATCGGTACAACATTTCAAAGTCCAAACAATCCAACAGCAGCGATAAAATCAACAAATATGCCCAGAAATTTATGTCTAGTTGAAATATGTTTAAAGCAAACGCAGTCCAAGTCTCAGAGTCTCAGAGCTGTCTTGATGATAAATGTGTAAAGTTTTGGCTAATACTGCTAAACTCTCTGGAACTGCACCACATAGTTTTGCGCAAAGAACAACACGGATAAATGCTCTGATACTGCCTGAAATATTTACTGTAGAGCTGCTCGGTTTGTTCTCCTGACAAAGAGAATTTGCATTAACTGTGTTTCCTCTGGAATTTCTATGGGCTTTCAAAATACAGTTTTTTTTTTTTTTTTTTTTTTTATGAGTAAAAAAGGTCTGCGGTTAACATTACTTGAAGAGACTTTCCCACAATCATGCCTCAAGCGTCCATTTTCAAACCACTGCATGCTTTAAAAAATGTAAGTTGATAAGTTGTTGCCAATGTAAAGACTACCACAAGGATGTTTACAGACATTGTTTAAAAGTTCTAATTTGAGGCCCTGAACCACAAAACCAGTTGCATGTGGGAATTGCCAAATATACATTGTGCGAGTCAAAATTATTGATTTTTGTTTGTCAGAATTCATAAAAAAATAAGTAAAGTAGAATAAAATAAGCTTCCATGAGAATATTTAGAAAATTTCCTACCATAAACATATCAAAACTCAATGTTTGATTAGTAATATGCATTGCTAAGAATGTAATTTGAACAACATTAACCCTCAGATGCAGATATTCAGGTATTTGTAGATCAGCCAAATATTGCCCTATACTAACAAACTTAAGGGACATTCTACCAGAAACGTACATTATCTGTCCCTGAAATAAAAAGATAAATACAGTGAATAAAAAGTATTTCATCCCAAAATGTCTAAAATGGACTGATGGTTGATGTTTGTGAGTTGTTCTGTAAAGGAATATGTCATTCATTTGAATCTCAGATTTAATTTTCTTTATTAAAAACACTTTGTACAAATCCTGTCATTGCCCTTGTCCTCAGCCCAGTTGAACCTACAGCTTTAATAGTTTTGTTATGCTAAAAACTGTTATTTAGAAAAAAATACTTCAGAAACAGCAAGTTTAAGATATTATCAGTCACATCAATTGATTCAAAACATCAAATTATGAATAAATTCTACAAATACATACTACAAATATAAAATACAAATACATTTACAATTGTCCCCGTGTTTCTGTCAGTCCTGTCACCTTTGCATTAATTTGAACATAAAATGCATGCATTACACGTTTAAGGCTATGACTCTGAAGTGACATCATTTGACGGAGAAGAAGCTGACAGTGATCAAGGATGCGTTCTATCATTAAATTGTATGATTCTATGCTTGTTTTTGAATTATTTTTTTGAGGATGACAAGCTCAAGTCAGGCCCTGTCATGCTTTTTATAAGTGAAAATGTACGCTTCTGGTAGAATTTCCCTTAAACTTATTCAGCTTTCAGATGATGTATAAATTTCACGTTTCCCAAGATTCACACTTATGACACGTTTGTGCTCCAAGGTCACATTTTTAAAATGTTTTAAGATGCACTGGTATTTATCAGTTGATTTTTGTCTATTTAAAATCTATTTATTGAGCCATATTGACTGTCTGCCATTATGGAACCGAATCTACAGTTAACTGTAAGCAGTTTTTTAAGAAATGCAATGTTTTCTGCTGCTTGCCACATCATGCTACTTACAGTATGTGAATTCTAGATATTTCAATTCAGTATTGTTCATGTCATGTCCAGCATTTAATTTGACAATGTTAATTCTTACATAACATATTTCATATCATCTAAGTCTTCTTGTTTACTAGCTAAACATATGTTTAATAGTTGAAAAAATATACATTTTAAGTTTAGTATAATATTTAGCTGCATTAGTTTAGAAAACTATTATAACTATTATTAATGTTGGGCTGTTTAAGGTTAAATGAGATCTGTACTATTAAAAATAATTATATAATTTGAGAAATGCAGCAATAAACAACAATTTAAAAAGTGACTAGTTGACTTTACTTTAAAAAGTGAGTAAACCTGTTGCATTAAAATTAAATTAAGTAAAATAAGGTAGGGGAGAGCGGGGATGAAAGTAACATTTTTCATAAAAACCTCATTTTAAAAGGTAGTAAAGCAGAAATATATTTTTGCTGTGGTAACTAACTCACAACAGTGGTCTATTAAAATCAGGTGTTATTTTGTATCAATGTAGAAAAACTGCAATATAACTCCACTTTAAACAAAAGTTGCACATTGTTACATTTGATGCCATAGACAGCATAGACAGGGACAAAGTAACACACTGGTGGGTCAAAAGTAACAACAATATTTGCTAGATTAACTGGCTTAATCTCATTTATTTTAATATATCTGAATATGACCTTGTTAATGTTCACTGCAATCAAATTTCACTTCTATTAAATGTTTTAAAAGCAGTTCAACAATGCAATATGTTAACCTTTTCTGTAATTTTGGACGAGTGTTTTTATTATTATTTAAAATATGCATTAACTTTATAAAACATATGAGTAAAAACACTGAAAACTAATGTGGAAGTGAAAAATAAGATTTGTCTATTTGCAGTCGGACATAAATAACAGTGTTACTTTCGTCCCCACAGGAACTCTTGCCATTTAAACCTGATTTACTTTTAAACTAAAAAACTCAGACATTTCAAACTCAAGGATGTGTTATTGCACTAAATAACCTGGAGATTGATCATTAGTGTAACACATTAAAAGAGAAACACAACTTATAATAAGGGAAAAAAGAATCACTACAGCAACTGACATTTTGCACTTAAAAACAGTCATTTGGAGCTAACCATGGGACACGGTCCCGAAATCAGCTGATATTTGGCAGTTCCATCAAGAGTTGCATTCAGAATGTGCTGTTATATCCTGGGAATCAAATGTTGTCAGGGCTTTAAGAAAATTGCTTTGTTACTTTGGTCCCACGTCACTTTCGTCCCCGCTCTCTCCTGCATTTAAGTAAATACTATAATTATGCAAAAATTGAGTCGACGTAACAGTCAAGCTACAACAGGTGTTTTGAAATAAAGTCAACTTGAGGCAACAGGTTTACTTAACTTACTTTACTTTTAAAGTAAAGTAAACTTTTTACAGTGTAGCTATAATGCATGTGTTTATTACATGATCATTCAAAACATTTATTTTAATGACTAAAGTTCAAATCAGTGAGCAAGTAACAAATATTGGTATTGAAATTGGCCGATAGAAATGCAAATGTGAATGAGAGAATGTATGTGTGTTTCCCAGTACTGGGTTGCGGCTGGAAGGGCATCCACTGTGTAAAACATATGCTGGAATAGTTGGTAGTTCATTCCGATGTGGTGACCTCTTAAAAATAAGGGACTAAGCCGAAGGAAAATTAATAAATGAATGAGTTTGCCAATAATCTAAAAACAACATCAACAACATCAATAAAATCCTCACTAAACATCCAGATTCTCACAGACAGTCATATTCCAGATGATTTATTATGAAGTAGTTTAAAATATTCTTCCTTTAACTTCCTTAACTAATTAACTAATGTTCCTTAGTGCCTAAGCCAATGGGAGCTGAGGGTTCACGTCCATCTCTGCCAATGGACCACGACGGATTCACCAGTCCTTATGACGATCCAAATGAGTTGAAGAAAAAGACCCTGTTCATCAAGAGAGACAAACTGATGATCGACGAGGTGGAGCTCGGGTCCGGAAACTTCGGCTGCGTCAAGAAAGGTGTCTTCAAAATGGAGAGGTGAGTAGAAAAGCTTTATAACACTATGACAACATGACAGGTGTGTACTCGGTAAGCTCACGATTCTTTGTTTTGTGTAGCAAACAGATCGATGTGGCAATCAAAGTGTTGAAGAATGAGAACGAGAAATCGGTAAGGGATGAAATGATGCGAGAGGCTGAGATTATGCATCAGCTGAGTGATCCCTTCATTGTGCGCATGATTGGACTCTGTGAGGCTGAAGCGCTCATGCTGGTGATGGAAATGGCGCCTGCCGGCCCGCTCAACAAGTTCCTCTCTGGAAAGAAGTGAGTTATTAATATATAAAGAATATGTAAATAGTTTTCAACACAGAGGTTATGTATTTAAACATATAAGCTGTGTATATAAAAGATATTACATTTATTATTAAGATTCATAATGTTATGTAAATTAATATATTAACAAATAAAATGTATAATTCATGTTTAAAACAACCATCAATACAGTAGTTTTTATATAATTATACAAGTATATTTATACTTATATAAGTTGATAACAACTACTATATTCATTCATTCATTTTCATATATATATCATATTATATTCATTTATATCAAAACAATATATATATATATATATATATATATATATATATATATATATATATATAAAATTCACAGTATTTCCTACAATTTTTTAACGTCTGGAGAAGGTCTTATTTCTTTTAGTTTGAAATAAAAGCAGTTTTTACATTGTTGTAAACAATTACAAAATCTTTATTATTACCCCCAGATAATATATTTTTTCTTGATTGACTACATAATAAACCACTGTTATCAAATAAATTGCCCTTGCAGCTAGCTCTGGCTTATTTACAGTTTTTACTGTTGATTAATAAGCATTATCTCTGTTAATTAAAATAAAATAAATTGCCTAGTTAATGTAACTTGCCTTGTTAACTTAATAACCTAGTTAAATTACTATTTACTTTACTGTTTACTATTATTTAGCAAAATAACTAGAAAAATATTATATACAATCTACATACTGTCATCATGGCAAAGACAAAGTAATTAGTTAATTGATATTAGTTATTAAAAAACACAGTTGCAATCAGAATTATTAACCCCCCTGAATTATTAGCCCCCCTGTTTATTTTTTTCCCAATTTCTGTTTAACGGAGAGAAGATTTTTTCAACACATTTCTAAACATAATATTTTTAATAACTAATTTCTATGTATATATATGTTTCTATAAACTATATATATACACATATATATATATATATATATATATATATATATATATATATATATATATATATATATATATATATATATAGTTTGTTAATCAGGGGTCCCCTCAGCAGAATGAACCGCCAAATTATCCAGCATAAGTTTTACACAGCGAATGCCCTTCAAACCACAACCCAACACTGGGAAACACCCATACACACTTTCACACACATACACTATGGCTAATTTAGATAATTCAATTCACCTATAGCGCATGTCTCGATTGTGGGGGAAACCGGAGCACCCGGAGGAAACCCACAACAACATGAGGAGAACATGCAAACTCCACACAGAAATGCCAACTGACCCAGCTGGGATCCAGCGACCTTCTTGCTGTGAGGCAATCGTGCTACCCACAGTGATACCCTGTTAGAACATAATGCATACATAAAATATATAATATATTGTTTAGTTTATAAATAGTGATTATACAAAATATTATGTCAGACATTTTTGTTTTATATTTATAATTCACATTGTAATATATATAGTGAAATGTATTCTGCTTCTACAGTATATTGTGGTAAACATTATGTTAAAATGTAAAAGCTCTAATCTAAATTGTGTATTGAATTTTATTATTATTCAATTTAATTTTTAACATATATATTTAGAATATTTAGAAATATAGTTAGCTGTGATTTTTCTCCATCTTGACCTGAAATAAGCTTTTAAATCTAATCTGATTAATGCAAGCAAATAACCAGTCCTAAAGATTAAAAATCAACACCGTGCTCTGACTAATTCAGGAATGTGATCAATAACATCTGTTTGGCTTTTCTTTTAGAGACCAGATCACTACGGAAAACATTGTGATGTTAATGCATCAGGTGTCAATGGGAATGAAGTATTTAGAAGGAAGGAACTTTGTGCACAGAGATTTGGCTGCCCGTAATGTGCTCCTGGTCAACCAGCAATATGCCAAAATCAGCGACTTCGGCCTCTCCAAAGCACTGGGTGCAGATGACAACTATTACAAGGTGAGCTGCTCTCAAAATGAAACCTTCTCATTTACCGCATAATTACAATTGTCTGCATGAAATGATTTATTCCACTGGGTTTAGATGTCCCCTTTAGAGATTTGTATCATGCCAGCTATCTTCTGAAACTGTATTAGTATAGCTACTGGTGCATTTGGTTTGGTTAGTAGATTAAGTTGACATAATTAAAAGTTACTTATTGTCAAGTTACTATGCCAAGTTTTACTGTATATCATAGTACTACAATGGATGATTATATTACCATGTATATTTGGGTTTTTTTGGTATTGAAGGCAAGAAGGGCCAAAACAGATTAAACTGATAGTGTCGACATGCACAGTTCGTCGGATACTTCACCCAAAAGTGAAAACTCTGTCATTTTTTACTGACCCTTGACATGGTCCAGACAGGTTGAGGTTTTTTTATTCTGTTGATCACAAAAGAAAATATATTGAATAATATAAATGTTGAAAACCTGCAACCATTGACTTCCATAGTAGGAAAAACAAATACTATGGAAGTCAATGGTTACCGGTTTCAAAGTTTTTCAGGATATCTTCTTTCAATAGTTCACACTTAGCCGATGATTCATCAAAAGCTTGTTTGGCATGCTGTCCCGGGAGAGAGCCCCGAGCTCAAGGGATCCTCGAGCCCGGGGCTTCCTCCCGTTTTCAGAGCGAGAGGGGAGCCTGAGCTTGGTGGATCTCAGAACTCCCCGTCTGCAGTAGCTAAGGGAACATGTGAGGAAAAAAGGGGGCTAGACAAATGCTTGATTGTTATGCATGATGTATATATTTGAATTGTGGGAGGAAACCGGAGAACCCGAGGAAAACCCACGCGGACATGGGGAGAATATACAAACTCCTCACAGAAACACCTACCGACCTGGCAGGACCAGGGCTGGCAGTGTTCTTGCTGTGGGGCTAACAGTGCTAACCACTGGGCCTCCGTGCCGCCCGATCTATAGTGAAGGAGGAGAACGGGGAGGAAGGGGGGTTTCTTCCAAACGAAGATAAAGTGGACTAAAAACTGTGGTTATTTATAGTAGCTTATGGCTCATATGATTGGATGATACTGATTAGCTTAATATGAGACCGGCTGTGATAAATCATAAGCACGTGATCCTCTCGAAATTAGTTTATGAATAAACATTTACATTTTACATTTACATTTAGTCATTTAGCAGACGCTTTTATCCAAAGTGACTTACAAATGAGGACAAGGAAGCAATTTACACAACTATAAGAGCAGCAGTGAACAAGCGCTATAGACAAGTTTCAGGTGTGTAAAAGTCTAAGAAGCAAAACATTAGTAGAAAAAAAAATTTCTACTAATGTTCAAACCTCACTTTGTGTTCAACAGAATAAAAAATTCTGAATGAAAATGAAATTTGATTGCATCAGCATGAACAGTTGCACATGTATGGGCCAGTATGATGTGTCTTTCTCAAATAAACCTGGCATATGATGTTTGCATAAGTCTATCCCAATGTATTGTTGCATCACGAAAGCAAATATAGTTTAAATACAGCATTCTCATTGGCTGTTGTGCTGTTGATGACCTGGTCACACTCTACTTGTTAACATAATCAAATGTGATGCAATGTGATGAAAAGATTTCATTTAAACATATCTGGGTATTATATTCATTCAATTATTCATCAGTACTGGGAAACACCCATACACTCTCATATTTACACACATTCACTACGGCCAATTTACTCTATCCAATTCACCTATAGCGCATGTCTTCGGACTATGGGGGAAGCCGGAGTACCCGGAAGAAACCCACACAAACGAGGGGAGAACATGCAAACTCCACACAGAAATGCCAACTGGCACTTTTTCTGCAGAGAAAGTTAAAAATATCTGACTTCCTGTTAGGTTTGAGATTTCGCTCCAAATCCTTTTTTGTAGGTTTTGGCATGTTTGACATGTGCCAATTTTCGTACATGTGTGTGAAACGTAGCTAGGGGGCCACTCTGTCAAATGTGCATAAGTGGCGCTGTCAAGCCATTTTACCACACACACTTCCGAAACCTATAAACAATGTAAATGTTCACCACTTCTGGTGCATATGCAAAGTTTTGTGAGTTTTCAAGCATATTTAGACCCTCAAAAAGGCGATTCTTCTAGAAAAGAAGAAGAAGAAGAAATGGAGCAATTCCAATAGGGCCTACGCAAAAAATAAATGGGGGGATAATTTACATCAGTTTTTTTCTCACATAGAGCATTTTTGTGGGAAAAATTTATATGTACCTCAAATACACAATACTATACTGTGAAAATAATTTAAAGTTTTCTGAGATGTTATCATACTGTGAAAATGTTATCATACTGTGAACAACACTTCAATGATTACTAGTTAAAATGTAGTTACTTATAATCAACAGAATATCCGAACCAGCTAAACCTATCCACTGTGTATCTGTACAGCACTTTGTTCACACAAGAGAAATGACATTTTCTCTATACATTTCTAAATCTTCAATATTTTACTGTCGATTTATACAACAGGACTAGTTCCTTGTTCCTGTGTCATGGTCATTGGCGTCCCATAACAACACTATAATTTCTCTATGTATGTGTTTAGGCCCGAACAGGAGGAAAATGGCCTCTGAAGTGGTACGCGCCAGAGTGCATTCATTTTCACAAGTTTTCCAGCAAAAGTGACGTTTGGAGTTTTGGCATCACGATGTGGGAGGCCTTTTCCTTTGGAGGAAAGCCTTATAAGGTAAAGCATTGATCTTGTGCATTACTTACAGCCAATTTAAACAAGCTGCTTATCTGACATCCATTTATTTCGTCTATGCAGAAAATGAAAGGTCCAGAGGTAATAACATTTATTGAAGGTGGTAATCGTTTGGATTGTCCTGTCGCATGTCCTGAGGCCATGTATGAGCTGATGAAAGAATGCTGGATCTACAAGTAAGTATCATTTATTCATTCATTCATTTTCCTTCAGCTTTAGTCCCTTTATTCATCAGGGGTCGTCACAGCGGAATGAACTGCCAACATATCCAGCATATGTTTTACACAGCAGATGCCCTTCCAGCTGCAACCCAGTACTGGGAAACACCCATACACACTCATTCTCTCTCACACACACACACACATATACTACGGCCAATTTAGTTTATTCAATTAACCTATAGCGCATGTCTTTGTACTGTGGTGGAAACTGAAGCACCCGAAGAAAACCCACATGAACACGGCAAGAACATGCAAACTCCAGACAGAAATGCCAACTGGTCTACTCAAAGCAGTGACCTTCTTGCTGTGGGGCGACAGTGCTAACCACTGAGCCACCATGTCGCCTAAGCATAATTTTATTCATTTTCTTTTCAGTTTAGTCCCTTTATTAACCTGGGGTTACCACAGCGGAATGAACCGCCAACTTCCAGCACATCCAGGGCAGCCAGCACGTTTTTATGTGGCGGATGCCTTTCCAGCCGCAACCCATCACTGGGAAACATCCATTCACACTCTTTCACACACATACACTACGGATAATTTAGCTTACCCAACTCACCTGTACCACATGTCTTTGGACTTGTGGGGGAAACCGGAGCACCCAGAGGAAACCCACGCAAACGCGGGGAGAACATGCAAACTCCACACAGAAACGCCAACTGACCCAGCTGGGGCTCGAACCAGCGGCTTTCTTGCTTTGAGGCGACAGCACTACCTACTGCGCCACCCCATCGCTTCTAAGCATCATTTAGTCCTGATAAATTTTTATGTATTTTTAATTTTCTGTTGTCAATCTTTTAAACAGCTTATGTAAAAACATTCAAAGTGGAATGTGTATACCTTCCGACTGACTTTGGACTTTTGTCTTCTGCAGGCATGAAGAACGGCTAAATTTTGCAAAAGTGGAGGAGAAGATGAGAACTTTTTATTACTCCATTGCAAAGAAGATCCCAGATTACATGAAAACAGAGAATGGAACGCCTCCAAAGTGATATGAGGGGCAAATTGAAACATTTCAAGAAAGGACAGAATGACAACGGTTTTAAAATATTTGATACTTAAATATCATGTCTGTTGAACTATTCTATAATTGTTATCAAACTAGCTAACTGATCAATGCAGGGCACTTTTTTGTATTATTGGCCTGCTACTATCAGTGTTCATAATACTATTTGTGCTAGGTGCCTATATAAATATGCCATATTATAGGTGGTAATCAAAAGAGTTTCTCTCTCGCAATAGTGTTTCAGTACATAACATCACATGGAGATTTTTACTCTTACATCCATTGACATTTTTGAAGAGAAAAGAGATATTTACTCAAACTTCAGGGTCTGGTTCTCTGTTAAATATTATGTGATTATACGTTTGCTGTAATTTTGAAATATTGTTTTGTTCAATTTTTGTATTCAAACTATTAATTGTTTTTGTGACAATTTTGATGTTTTGAAACTGGGGAAAAACTGCATATCCAATATCAAACTCATGTTGATTTTTTGATAAATAAACATGTTAAAGCTGACTATCCATGAATTAATTATTTGAAATTAATTATTTATTTTAATAATTAAACACATGGTTAGAACCACACTGAAACACATTAAAAGTCAACTATATAATGGAGGCAGACATTCAGTGGTTAATCAGAACAAGTAATAATAATTCTTTATATTTATATAGTGCCTTTCTGGGCACTCAAAGCACTTTACACATTTTTGGGCAGATTCTCGTCATCCACCACCAGTGTGCAGCATCCTCCTGGATGACATAACGGCAGCCATATTGCACCAAACCACATACACAAAAACCAGCTGATTGGTGGAGAGGAGAAAGAGTGATGAAGCCAACTATGATATGGGGATGGTTAGGATGTCAGACAGAGGCCAGGAATTTTTCTCAGGACCCACATGTATAGAGTTCCCATCAAAATACTGAGGTGTAGCACAGAAAGACTGCAGGTTGAGCGCCCACTACTGGTCTCACTAACACCACTTCCGGCAGCAACCTAGCTTTCCCATGTGGTCTCGCATCCAGGTACTGACCATGCACAGCCCTGCTTAGCTTCAGTTGCAGAGGGCTAGCTGTTAGCTGCTGGTTATGGATAGGGTTATGGTGTATTATTGTGATTACTACTATAATCAAATGTAATTTGTCACATTTCAAATGTTGAATTTATTACTTGCATTATTTAGTGACTTAAACCTAAATTTAAAGGCATAGTTTACTCAAAAATGAAAATTTACTCACTATTTTCTCATCCTGAAGTTGTTTCAAAGCTTTATGATTTTTTTTTTCATGTTGAACACAAAAGAAACACAGAAAAATGTTGGAAACCAGTAACCATTGCCATCCATAGAAGGAAAAACAAATAGGCCTACTATAAAAGTTCTACACTTTAGAAGTTCTATACTTTAGAATTGTTGCTGATCTCCAAAATTCTTCATAATATCTTATTCTGTGTTCAACAGAAGGAAGAAACTCAAACAGGTTTGTGACAAGTGATGGGTGACTAACTGATGGCAGTTTTGGGTCAGCTATATAGTTAATGATCTTTATTGTGTTTACTAACTTTCAGACATATAATGCAGCACACAAACACTGCTTAAAGAAATACTTCACTAATAAGTTAAAGTTTACTGTTCATTTATTCACCTTCAGGCCATCCAAAATATAACTAAATAGCTTTTTTCTTTCATAAACAATCACAAAGTTTCATAAACATTTCACTAGCTGAAATGTTCTTGGTGTTTAATAAAATGCTAATCAAGTCGAAAAAACTAAATAATAAAATAAATTTAATACGCCTATCCATAGCTCCTGATGACACATTGAGGTATTTTAAAGCAAAATGTTTAGTCTGTGTAAGAAACTTAGCATTATTACCTTTAATCCACAGCCGCGCCAAACAGACCTAAGCACGTTTAACCCCTTCAAATCCCTTTAAGTTACATGTCTGCACTAATTGACTTTCAAAAGCAAACCTCCAGGGTCATTTGAGTGCTTTTTGCAAGCTTTTTGCTATTCAGATTGTCGCATACTGTTTGCAGCCTACTACAAAGTAGGGAAGTATGCGGTTTTGAATGTAGCCATTCACTTGAGGGGAAAAGTCTGCCAAGTAAAAATGCCAGTCCTTCTCCCACACACATTTGCTTTTATAATATAGTGTAATACGATTTTAAAGACTTTTAAAAGGTTCTTATTGTAAACATCTCCACTGAGTTAACTGTTTTGATGTAAGTGTGTCTCTATGGTGTTTTCAGTACACTTCCTTCATGTTCAGAGGCAGACAGACGAGGCTCTGATGTTTCAATAGAGGAAGTGTACTTTGCTCAGCAGGGAGGGGCTTGTGCTTTCCTTAGAAAGTGTGGACTTAATAATTCCGACAGCTCGAAGGCCACGTTCATTTTAACTTTATAGTAATTACAAATACAATGTGAGTACAACAACGAAAAGCGGCCCTGAATAACATCGAACAAAACTGAAAGCTGTGGGGAAAAAGGCGGTTCACATCAAAGCGGAACTAGAAAAGGCGCTCGCTCGGTAAGTTTGCCTCAACTTCATTGTACACTACGAAAACATGCCTTCAACATCGTTGTTTTGTTCGTTTTGGATATACAGCGAGCGATTTTACGAGTGTTGTTTTGTTATCACACCTTTGTGTTTACATGAAAGTTGAAATAATGTGATTATCAGCCTTGGTCACGCCATTAAAAACGACGTCGTCATACGGAATTACCAGAACGAGCAACATGTTGTTTCCCTTCAGATGCTGCTGGCATCCATTCATTTGAATACTGCATGTTTACAACATTTAAAATGCCTCTATTTAAAAGATATTTAACCATATGGATATATAAATATATGCATTAACTAAAAAAAATACATATTTAAAATATTTGCTTTTTAATGTGTAGGCCTGTTCTGTTATTAATAAACATACTTTAGATCATGGGCTCATGTAGAAGTTGTTGGAATCCCCCTGCCCATGCTAATAAATGCCACCAATGCTGCCCAGCAGGAAATTACTCAACATTTCCTCTAGTAATCTAAATATAATGCCTTTGTGTACAACCTGTTACCAACAGCTGGTTAAATTGGGATTATTATTTATTGTTTCTTGGTAAATGTTCTGCACAGCAGATTGGAATTGATCCTTGAGTTTGGAATATGAATAATGTGAGAAATGCATGCAGGAATGTAAGAATAACAATTTTGATCCAAAGACATGAAGTTATTTCAATGTCAGAAGTGGGGGGAAAAATTCAAGCACTTTTTTGTGTGTTTCGTTAAAAAATGGTACCCAGCGAGAATCTTGAAACTGGTCATCACAAGTTTGGAAATATAAACCATTTTTGAAAGTGTTTTCTGCTCACATTTGTGTATTTGATTACAAGTGAAATAAAACATTATATCACAATTAGTAGATCATCAAATCAACATGTTAAAATGATTTCTGAATGACCATGTGACTGCAATGATGGCTGCTGTAAATTCAGCATTAAATTACAGTAGTAAATAACATTTTGAAAAATATCTCCTCAGAAAAACAATGTTTTTTTATTTATTTTTACTTTTTGTTTTGTTTTATTTGTTGTTTTTTATTTTCTTTTAAACATATAAATCATATAAGCGGCTTTGACACAATCTACATTGTAAAAGCGCTATATAAATAAACTTGAATTGAATAAATCAGGGTGTCCGCGAGGTCTTAAAGTATTAAAAGTTGATAATGTAGAGAAAATAAGGCCATTAAAAAGTCTTAAATGCTGTTTTGCAAGATATAAAATTTTATATAATTTTTGATTAGGCAATGAATGGAT
The DNA here is from genome assembly GCF_903798145.1 of Danio aesculapii. Classification (NCBI taxonomy): domain Eukaryota; kingdom Metazoa; phylum Chordata; class Actinopteri; order Cypriniformes; family Danionidae; genus Danio; species Danio aesculapii. The sequence continues at coordinate 32,876,202 of NC_079442.1, read as the reverse complement.
GTATGCTAAAGTTTTCCTAAATTAAATCTGCGAAAATCAGGATGCTGTGTAGTTTCTGAAATCAATAAAATCCTGCTAGATTTGACATCATGCTGCTTATTTACTGCAGTAATCAAAGCAACTCCATTATTTCTGTAGGTGCCAATCTGCTGAATTAGCTAGATTTAATGGATTTTTATTCAGTATATGAATAATGTTTTAGTAAACATACTAGAAGTTAAAATCTCGCCAGTGTATCCAGTTGAAAAGTGGTCTTCAAAAAAAGGTCTTAATGTATACGTAAAAAGTCTTAAAAGGTATTGAATTATACTCTCTGGTTCATGCATATACTCTGTAAATGCAGCTTTTGTGAGAAAAAGATTTTTTTAATATTAATTAAACAATTTTTATCTTTTACAAACACACAGATGCACACACATAACTCTTCATTATCTGTGCAGTCTTATTCAAAATGTTCTCCTCATAAAACCCAATCATCCAAACCAAATCATCAGCCAAACGATCTGCTAACCCTGCAAGGAGACAAAGTTTGACCTAGTTTCTTCTCCCTTTTTCTCATTCAGCATCCGTCCTTCCTCTGAGCACAATCAGTGACACTGAAAAAGCCTCCACACAATATTGTCCTTGTTTATTTCTCTTTTAATTTCTCATTTCAGGCACCCCTGCTATCAAAAGGCTCATTTTCGACACGTTACACAACAGTCCAGTCCGCCAGCAGCCATGTCCATGGCCCTAAAACAAGTCTTCAACAAGGACAGGACATTCCGGCCCAAGCGCAAGTTCGAGCCTGGGACGCAGCGTTTCGAGCTGCACAAGAAAGCGCAGGCATCCCTAAACGCAGGTCTGGACCTGAAGCAGGCGGTTCAGCTGCCGCACGGTGAAGACCTCAATGATTGGGTGGCTGTTCACGTGGTGGACTTCTTTAACCGCATCAACCTCATCTACGGCACTATCAGCGACTCCTGCACAGACCAGACCTGCCCCATTATGTCCGGCGGGCCGAAGTACGAGTACCGCTGGCAGGACGAGCAGAAGTACAAGAAGCCCACAGCGCTCCCGGCTCCTAAATACATGAGTCTGCTAATGGAATGGATTGAGGTTCAGATCAACAATGAACACATCTTCCCCACTAATGTCGGTAAGCAATAAACCAGCCAAATATGTAACGATTTTATATGGAAGCCCATATCTGCCATTTAAGCTAGATAAAGAAGTCATGAAGAAGTCTGCATGGCCAGACAGAATATGCTGGCGTTTTTTTTTTATAATTTCTGCACAGACGTTTGTAAAAAATCTGCGGATTAATGCAGAATGATTTTGAAAGTATAGTAGCTAAAAACCTAGTTTTATCGACTTTTATTTAAGGTTTAAGATGCAAATGCAGTTAAATCCACATTTTGCTAAACAAAGAAAGTTTCTCATCTACTAAAACAGTTTTTCTCAGCCATGTTCCTGGAGGACCACCAGCTATGCACGTTGTCCATGGCTGCGTCCGAAATCAAATACTTCCATAAAACAGGATCAGGCCGAGTAGTATGTCTGAATTCACAGAATTTGAAAAGCAGTATGCCAGAAGTACCCGAATGACTTCCGGCGAGATACTGAAGTGTGCATCCGATGCACGCTATGCTATCCCATGATGCTCTGTGAGAGAATTCATAAATGGAAGTGAAACGACGTAACTGACGTGGGTAAGTCACGTGATCATGACAAAATGGTTGGATGTAGTACATCCGAGTTCAATTCATACTTCTCACATTCATACTGTATAGAACGTACTCTTCTAGCGGTCGAGTAGTACATTTAAATTCAAATGCAGGACCTACTGAGTAGTAGGCGATTTCAGATTCAGTACATGTCTCGTTAACTAAACACTCCTGATTCGGATCATCAGCTAATTAGCAGAGACTGAAAAACCTGTAATGGGTGTAAAAGACAAAGGGGACATCCAAAACATGCAGTGTTGGTGGTCCTCCAGGAACGTGGTTGAGAAACACTGTACTAAAAGACAGAAAGTACTACTTTACAAACTGTATTGTGCATAAATCATATAAACATTTGCATATCATTCAATAATATTACCGAAATTGATATAAAAACTGAATAAATAGATATTTACTCATTCATTCATTAATAACTAGACTTGATGGAATGAAAAATTTGCGGATATCTGCACACGCAGATTCTGTGTGGGCCTAAAGTACACAATGCAGATTATGAATACTGAATATTATATTTATTTTGCAACAGTTTTAGCTATTAGTTACTCCTTGTCATTTTGCTAATGAGGAAAGAATTTGCATACATTTTAACATATTCACAATTCATTATATGTGTTGTGTCCTGTTCAATTATATTGCAATTCATACTTTAATAATTTTATAATAATGCTGACTTCATTTCATAATTTCCACTTTTTAAAGTCGTAATTTCAGCTTTATGATTTTGTTTTGTTGTCTTGAATGGGGAAATGAGCCTTTATGTTTTAAGCCAGAGGTGCAATGAAACAAAATGTCTCAGTTGATGCTGATTAGTTTGTGGTTCTGCATTTTATACAGTTTGTTTTTAAATAGTGATGATTACAAAAAAATGTTGTTGTTTCAGAGTCACTGATCTCAGTCATAAACAGAAAATATGTAACTCAAAATTGACATTGTTATTAACTGTACATTAAGGTATTTGAATGTTATGAATTCTGATTAACATTTATTTATAGATTTTAAGAAAAATTTATAAATTAATCTCTTAAAATCTATTTAGGCTCACATGCACTTACAAACTAAAGCATTTCTGTGTTATCAGAAGAATTGTGTTAATTTAAAGGAAGATTCACATCACAACATTTTACAAACACAGATCAAATTTATTGTATTTTGTTACCTTTTGATTGGCAGAATATAATTTGGGTATGGCGTACAGTAACGTCTCTAGAAAAGCTCTAGGAAATATTTGCGCAGTAAGGCATTAAAATGTGTTTTAAAAGTACTAATAAACAGCCAATATGAGTCATACGTGTAAAATTTAGTTGCTACTTAACAGTAAATGTGTTCCTCAATCTGAAGTGTAACCATTCAGTTAAATGACACAAAAGTTCATTTGGTTTTACCAAGTTGTCATTTTTAAAAACTTTCCAATTTAATAAAATGTAATATAGACCATTTTGAGGCTTGTAAACAAAAACAATGGACCCAACGTATTTACTGTTTGCCATTTTAATTTCTATAGCTACTGAGAATCCAAAAAGAGCCACATATTGATAAATATTGTTATGACAGCTAAGTTTAACATGTTAACAGCCAAGTTATGATGAAATAGTTTGTTAACAAGCAGGAAATGTTCATGCGCCAATTACATGACCACATTGAAATGGTCTATAATCATGTATTATTAGATTAAACAGAGGGCAGAATGTGGTGTATATTTTTACATGAACATATATCTGTTGTGTTTTATGTTTAAACAGAGACACCAAAATATGACATCCCACCATTGACCCACATAAGGTTTTTAATGATTTTAGTGGATATGTACATAAGTTAAGTTACACTAAATAAAAAAATGAGAACAATTTACTTGGCAAAATGCTAAATTAAAATGTTAGTTGTAGTTAACCACAAGTTTGACACCCACAAACTGTTTGAAAGTGTTTACATACCCTTGTCTATTGTTAACATTTATTCGTGCTCACATTTCTTAATGCCACTTCATTTGATGCATTGTAGTGCTTTGTTTGTTTGCCTTGGAGGAACGCTGTGTATTTTAGTCCTCCAAACCTAAGCCTTTGTAGGCCATCAGAGTGAGTTAAGCAGAAGACATTTAATGACACTTCCTATATAGCATGCATGTCTCAATATGGACACCACGTATGTCATCACATAAAAAGCACTTGTTGACAGTTTGCCAGAGCATTTAAATGGATATTTCACCCAAGAATGAAAATGAACTCAATTTATTCATCACAAAGTGATTCCAAACCTGAGTTTCTTTCTTCTGTTGAACAATTTTGATAAATGTGTCAACCAGTAGCTATTAATGTCCTTAACAGAGAGAAAATTATCAGTTTTCAACATTCTTCTGAATATCTTCCTTTGTGCTCAACAGAAAAAAAAGATATACAACAACAATGTAGTCAAAAAAAGTATTACAATTACATGACAAAGTTTTCAAAAGGATCCACATGTGTGCTTCCGCGAAAAGTTTTTCATATGCCAGGCCAGTATTTGGTGTTGTCACCTTGTTAGTAAACAGTAATGTAGGGAACTGATGATGTGCCATCTGTGGCTTGGCACTGATGTGTTTTTTTTTTATGTTGTCTTCACTGTTGGTTGTAAAAAATTCACACTTTGCTGATAAAGCGTTAGCAAACATATGAGCAACAACACTACTGCTGTTGTTTTGTGTTTGTTTGTGCTTGCCTTTAATACACACGCCCTTAAACACATTCTATGCACACGCATGACATCTTCATTTTCAAAGACACTTGCTTTCGTGTGTTAACATGGAAATGAAAAAATATGCTTCAAAAAACGTCCACTTTGAAACCCTTTTCCAGATTTTAGCTTTTTTTCTGTCACAAAAATGCTGTAAGTGGGTAAATAAAAAAGGTGCATACAAATTTGCCCATTTTTGCCTAAAACATTGTGTAAATGTCCAATCAAACAGATTTAGAGGGAGAAAAAAAATCAGATTTAATTGTCATGGATGACCAAACCTGATGTCTACATCTAGACTTATGAAAACATCAGGATGATCATCTGCAGTGCTTGACTTCCCCGGCTTTGTCTCATTATCCTCAACCTGCCATCTGACATCTGTGGTGCCTTTCAAATTGGGTCACACAATTTATACTGGGATATAAATAGAGTTGGTCTGCATAGGATTCTTAGAATGCGGAGAGACAGTCGGAGAATCTGCAGACTATAAGGACATGCTCGTCTGCATATATGGACTCTATTAATAAACGCCACTCTGGAAATCTGATTCTGCGATTTATAACGTGTTGTAGCACGTGTCGCAGACGCGAGGACGTGCAGATGAGAAAAGAAGATATAAAGAGCCCTTGCTCTCAAGATATGTTTCCTCCGATAATATCAGCAAGCTCAACATGACATCTCTGTTCTGCCTTTAATCCACAAATAGCCTCTTTGATGTCGCTTCATATGTTAGAAACTGATAATGGTGCGAAGCCACAATAAGAGTTTGCTAACTCTCATAAACATATTTTTTTAATTAAGATTAATGTACAGCATTTTATAACATCACTTTATCAGTTTGATGCATCGGTGTTAAATAAAAACAATCATTTCTTCATTAATCTTACTGACTTGAGTGTACTTTTGTAAGCCTACCATAATGAACATTAGTTAAAATTAGTTATGCTAATTTGGTTGATTATTATTTTTTTTGCATGTAAACACAATAATTTCATTCATTCTCTTTGTGTGTGTGTTTTGTTTTAGGTACGCCATTCCCTAAGACCTTCATGCAGGTAGCGAAGAAGATCTTGTCTCGTTTGTTCCGTGTTTTTGTCCATGTCTACATCCACCACTTTGACCGTGTGAGCCACATGGGAGCAGAGGCCCATGTCAACACCTGTTACAAACATTTCTATTACTTTGTTACTGAATTCAACCTCATAGACCACAAAGAACTGGAACCCCTGGTAAGCATATAATGCATCAGAAATGTCTTGGTAAAGTATTGTGTATATGTTTATAGGAAAGCTGAATAAAACTCCTACAGGACAATACAAATTATCTGTAGTAAGAGTAGTATTAGCTGTAGTAAAAAAAGACTAAAGGAAGCATGCTATATATTAGTGTTTCTTGTATATTTTATTAGCCAATAAAAATGTTACATTATAATTTATTGTATTAATATGGTACAGGATTAAATCCATTAGCTGTAGAAAAAAGAACTACAGGCAATTATTACATTAGAATAGATTATATGCAGTATAATGTTACAGGAAAATACTGTTATCTACTGTAAAATGCCACAAGTTAAGATTCTAACAGGTAGACATACACTCACCGGCCACTTTATTAGGTACACCTGTCCAACTGCTTGACCTACTGCAGTTCAAACTGAGCATCAGAATGGGGAAGAAAGGTGATTTAAGTGACTTTGAACGTGGTTGTTGGTTGTTGGTGCCTGGTCTGAGTATTTCAGAAACTGCTGATCTACTGGGATTTTCATGCTCAACCATCTCTAGGGTCTACAGAGAATGGTCTCAAAAAGAGAAAATATCCAGTGAGCGGCAGTTCTGTGGTGCAAATTCTTTGTTGATGCCAGAGGTCAGAGGAGAATGGCCAGACTGGTTCGAGCTGATAGAAAGGCAACAGTAACTCAAATAACCACTCACTACAACCGAGGTATACAAAAGACCATCTCTGAACGCACAAAACATCCAACCTTGAGGCAGATGGGCTACAGCAGCAGAAGACCACACCGGGTTCCACTCCTGTCATCTAAGAACAGAAAACCAAGGCTACAATTGACACAGGCTCACCAAAATTGGACAATAGAAGATTGGAAAAATGGTTTGATGAATGTCAATTTCTGCTGTGACATTTGGATTGTAGGGTCAGAATTTGGCATCAACAACATGAAAGCATGGAACCATCCTGCCTTGTATCAACTGTTCAAGCTGGTGGTGGTGGTGTAATGGTATGGGGGATATTTCTTCGGCACACTTTGATCCCCATTAGTAGCAATTGAGCATCATGTCAATGCCACAGCCTACCTGAGTATTGTTGCTAACAATGTCAATCCCTTTATGACCGCAGTGTACCCATCTTCTGATGGCTACTTCCAGCAGGATAACGTGCCATGTCAACAAGCACAAATCATCTCAAACTGGTTTCTTGAACATGACAATGAGTTCACTGTACTCAAATGGCCCCCACAATCATCAGATCTCAATCCAATAGAGCACCTTTGGAATGTGGTGGAACGGGAGATTCGCATCATGGATGTATAGCCGACAAATCTGCAGCAACTGTGTTATGTCAATATGGACCAAAATCTCTGAGGAATATTTCCAGTACCTTGCCACGGAGCAATCTATGCCACAGAGAATTAATGCAGTTCTGAGGGCAAAAGTGGTCCAACATGGCATCAGTACGGTGTACCTAATAAAGTGGCCGGTGAGAGTACTTGCCGTACTTGTGCATGTGTCTTTAACTACAGTAGTCAATATTTAAGGTGGATCAAAAAAGTAAATTGTCCCAACACAAGAATAAATGGTATTCAGTAGCTTTAGGACAACTTTGAAAGGTTTTGATCCACCTCCGATGTTGACTACTGTATGTGTGTGGCTTTATAAACGGGTCAGAGTAAGTTCCCATAACCTGTTGCGAGGAAACAAAGAGCTACAGAAACAAGGGCTAATTCTTCAACTCGTGATTAGCAGCTAACAAGCCCATTTTATAATGGCTTTGCTAATTAGTAGGGCCGCACTAGGACAGAATGAGTCAGCAGGTTTGATATTCCAGCCTCTATCATTTTCTCACCGGCGGTTAATGAGCGTCTGAGCCTCTAAGGCAGAAAAGCCTTCGGTCTATAGACACAGTTGAACTGATGCCGTGGGATCAGGTGACGCCGCAGGTCCTGTTACTGACATCAGGAGCACATCGGCTGTTTGCATAAAGCCTCTGCCACTTTTTTTACATCTGTAGAGGGCATGTATAAAGAGACGATGAGCTTAAAATAAACACAACTTATTTAAATATGCAGTAATGGTCACAAATATTGAAATTGAATCTGCTTCATCCTGTTTGAATTAAAAAAAAGCACAACCTGGCCCGAATTATTGAAAAAGTCTTATTATTTCCATTCGTATTTCTATTTTGTATGCAGTTTTTCACACAGTGTGCCGATAATTTCGACCATGACTGTAAAAATTAATAATGAATAAGAAATGCTTTTAGAGAGACTTTTGTTTTAGATTTGTGTCAAACCAGTGTTCATTTTTCCCCCAACAGAAAGAGATGACATCACGGATGTGCCACTAAAACCCCGAGCAGACCCTTTACATTCCAGACAGATCAGAACCATGCAACTGTACAATTTAAAAGCGGATTAAACATCAACCAAACTCTTAAAGACTTTATTTTTATATGCTTTTAAAGTACTGTAATATTCTGTGTAGAGAGAGAGAGGCCTGTACATCTCTCTGTATTCTCATGTGTAGGCCTGTGGAGAGTATTTTTTTTAGAAACCAGTGTTATCTGATTTTTTTTTTGTCTTTCCAAAATTTGTTCTGAATCATTCCTGATAATCTTTAGCATACAGAGTATATTTGACTATTTATGTATGTGGTTGAGATATTAAACCCACTTCATCTTGTCTATGTCAATGGTTCTGTTAATTTGTCATGTTTTCGTCATTAATTCTGACTAAAACATGATGGAATGGTATGATTTAATGTCTAACTACTGTAAACGTTTAAAATATAATTCAGTACAACATGCTTGCTGTTTTATTTCCTCTTGCTAATTTGTGGATGTTTTACACTTGCGTGTCTTAAAGGGACAGTTCTCCCAAAAATGTAAATTTGATGTTAATTTACAGAGCCCCAAGCTGTAAAAACGTAGATGATGTTAATGTTTTATTAAAGTATTAAAGAAGACTGAAACTGCAGCAACTGGTGATTCATAAAACGCTAGCCAACAGCTTCCTTTCAGAGTAAAAAATGAATACAGAGACTAAACAAATTAATTCTCGTCATTCCTGAAAATGGATTAAAGCAAAGGTCTCCAACTTAATTTCAGGAGGGCCACAGCTCTGCATAGTTTACCTCCAACTCACACCTGGTTAATAGTCTGTAGTAGTCTTGAACACCTTGATTAGTTGGATCCGCTGTGTTTGACTGAACTGTGCATAGCTGCGGCCCTCCAGGAATCGAGTTTGAGACCCATGGATTAAGGTCTTCTGAAGTAAATAGTTTTCAGAGGTTGTACATTACTTGTATTAAATGAACCCAAACATCTCAGTGTATCCAGCCTGATCTCACGATGAAACGTAACTATTTTATATTTTGTCAGTTTAGTGGCTAATTTGTAAGAATTCGTACGAGTTCAGTCGTAAGAAAATGTAGGATTTTAAAAAGGAGGCTTGGCACCCAACCCCACTCCTAAACCCAATTGTCATTGGGGGATGAGCAAATCATACTAAATTGTACGAACGAGATTGTAAGAATTCCTACGAATTAGCCACTAAATCAAGAAGTTACGAATTGCCGTAAGATTGTGTTTTTGTATCATGAGCCGAAGGTAATAATTTTATTTTGCCTGTGTTTTTTTTACTCTCACATTAACCACCATCTTGTGTTTTATGAATCACCAAGGATTAAAGTTTCAGCTAAAACTTGTGATTTTTAAAGTCCAAAATTTTTCTTTGAGCATCATTTCCTCATAGCAAACTAATGGTCAGAGAGGTGAGGTTAAGGATATTATTAAACAGTTGCTATGAAAGCCCTCAAGTTGACATCAACTGAAGAACCACCACTCCGAAGGAGGAAGCTAATTTTAACTACTGTAAACGTTTAAAATATAATTCAGTACAACATGCTTCCTGTTTTATTTCTTCTTGCTAAGTTGTGGATGTTTTACTCTTATGGGTCTTAAAGGCAAAGTTCTCCCAAAAATGTAAATTTGGTGTTAATTTACAGAGCCCCAGGTCATGCAAAATGTAGGTGATGTTTATTTTATAGTGAAGTGATAAAGAAGACTGAAACTGCAGCAACTGGTGATTCATAAACTGCTAGTCAACAGTTTCTTTTCAGAGTAAACAAGGAAACAAAAACAGAAAAAAACATGAATACTTTTCTTTTCTGGAAATGGATTAAGGTTTTATGAAGCAAATAGTTTTCGGATGTTGTGCATTACTGGTAATATATAAACCTGAATAACTGTTTCACTTTGTAACATCTCAGTGTGCCTGATCTCACGATGAAACGTTTATTTTATGTTTTGTCAGTTTAGTGGCTAATTCATACGAGTTCAGTCGTAAAACAAATGAATGATTTTAAAAAGGGAGCGTGGCACTTAACCTCACCCCTAAACACAACCGTTATTGGGGATAAGCAAATCATACTAATTTGTACGAATGAGATCATAAGAATTCATACGAATTAGCCACTAAATCAAAAAGTTACGAATTGCTGAGATTGTGTTGGTGTATCATGAGCCACAGGTAATAATTTTGTTTTGCCTGTGTTTTATTTTAACTCTCGCATTAGCCACTAACTTGTATTTTATAAATCACCAAGGATTAAAATTTCAGCTAAAACTTGTGATTTTTAAAGTCCAAAACTTTCCATTGAGCATCATTTCCTCATAGCAAACTAATAGTAAGAGGGGCATGGCTAAGGATATTAATATGCATTTGCAAGCCGTGGAGTTGACGTCAACAGAAGGACCGCCACTTGTAAGGAGGAAGCAAAATTTTTAAAAATTACCAAAACAAACTGTTTTGTCAGTGGTTTAACTTACACTGCTTAATTATTCATTTTAAGAATAATAATGTGAGCAAAATTAAACATTGCAAATTTTGATTTCACATGACCTATGATGTTTTACTTTTTGAGAGTGAGTTTTAAATGATATTTTGGGGTGAACTAACCCGTTAAATGGAAGATTATCTGGTGTATTTTCTGGTTTAGTGTCAGTCTTCTCATACGCTTATCATTCAATTACATCCATTAAACAGATTTCTGACCGAAATTATAGTCTGCTGATTTCCAAAAAAAGTATCAAATTTGTATCACTTGTTCAAAGCCTATACAAGTCTCTTCTGTTGAACAAAAATATTGCTGACTTGACATCCAATGACTTCCATATTATTTTTTCCCTACTGTGGAAGTCGATGGGTGGAAGCAGCTAACATTCTTCAAAATATCTTTTTTTGTGTTCAACAGAAGAAAGAAACTCAAAGGTGAAAACCACGTGAGGGAGAATAAAAGATAAGGTAATTTTCATTTTGGAGTGAACTATTCCTTTAGATCCACAAGATGGCGATAAAGACACGTCACAAAACAAACCTGGATGATGAAATATTGCATTACGTCGACTTCAGATCACTAATGTCAGAAAATATTTCAAAATTAGGTCTATAATTTGGTTATGCAATGGGCTTTTGTTTGAAACAAGTCCCTTTTATAATTGTGCTTCGCTTAGCGCTTTAACTATAGCTAATCAGCGAGGTTTACATGGATCTTTGCTCCAGTAGCCTTTATGCTGATTAAGTGCTGAGTTGCACGCTTAGAGGAAATAATTATTTCCCATCGGTTTGTTTTGGTGGTGAAATCGTTAACTGTTAATCGCGCTCCACCCTTGACTTCTGCATCACCTCTGGATGTCGCAATCTTCATTCTGGCCGTTCCAGATTTTTCCGGCAGTCTCTGCATTATAATGAGGGGGCGGGGTTTAGTATCGTGCAACACTGACGTCGAGCACTGCAACAACAACAAGGTCAAGCTAGTTTGTATGTGCATGTTGGTTAAAGCAAAGATATTTTTGACATACAATAATAACAATAAAACTTTGTTTAGAAGCTAATTTTGTTTATTAATATAATGATTGTACAGTTGCAATCAGAATTATTAAACCCCCTTTAATTTTTTTTTCTTTTTTAAATATTACCAAAATTATGTCTAACAGAGCAAGGAAATGTTCACAGTATGTCTGATAATAATTTTTCTTCTGGAGAAAGTCTTATTTCTTTTATTTCGGCTAGTTTTCAAATTTTTTAAAAACCATTTTAAGGTAAAAATTATTAGCCCCTTTAAGCTATTTTTTTCGATAGTCTACAGAACAAACCATCATTATACAGTAACTTGCCTAATTACCCTATCCTGCCTAGTTAATCTAATTAACCTAGTTATGCCTTTAAATGTCACTTTAAGCTGTATAGAACAATATCTTGTAGAATGTACTGTCTTCATGGCAAAGATAAAATAAATCAGTTGTTAGAAATGAGTTATTAAAACTATGTTTAGAAATGTGTTGAAAAAAATCTTGTTTCCGCTAAACAGAAACAGCATAAAAAAGTAAACAGGGGGGCTAATAATTCAGGGGGTTAATAATTCTAAATGCAACTGTAGATGGGAAGTAGTGCCATGTACACAAACAAAAGTAGTCCAATAATAAACCTAACATTTATTTGTTTAAAGTTGATCTAAAGTGTTATATCGAAATCCTAAAAGACATTAAAAATAAAAAAGCTGTAAGGATGTATGCGATTTTGGAATCATTTTCTTATGTGAATTTCTTGTCACTTAAATATCCCCTGTAATTTTATTTATTTTTTGTTTTAATTCTCCATTGATTTGTTCCTTTGATGTTAAAAAGTGAAGGTTAACAAAAAAATTATTCTAAGATAATTCCTTGCAGTTACTCAATTTTTTAAAGGTAAGTAGTAGTTGTAAACAATTTATTTCGGCTGAATTTAAACAAACAAACTAAGTTGAACATTACTAAATTTAATTTATTATACTGTATTAATTTTTGTATTTTCTATTGTTCTTGTTATGCAAAAAAGTGCATGTTAAAGCCAATTTCCATTACCAGATATTAAGATATGAAGGTTCAAGCCAAATTCGCAGTTATTGGCATAGAAAAATAGATATACATTGCCAAGAACTTTTTAGATGTACATTAAACACTTTCATAAACAAAACTGCTATGCAAATTGCAGTTAGCTTAACTGTGAAATACTGTACAGAAAATCAGATCAGCTAATATTGTTTCAAGAACAACATTACTACTGAAAATTATATGGCATAAAAAAAATTACTGAAATCTTTATTATACTGTAGATATCACAAAACAATTTAATAAATAACAATACATTTTTAATAATTAGCTGTATAACGTTACATGCAGCATAGTACAAAAGTTGATATTTTACTGGAAACCAAGAGGTAGACTGAAGTAAAAGATACTATGAATTATAAAAACTGTTTCAGTGTCTTTTGAGACCAAAACATTTAATACTTTTTTAAAGAAACTGGTGAAACATTTGTAGCAACTCACATCCACAGAAAGACAGATAAGCTTAACCCAAACTAATAAATTAGTAAAACTGTAAGACAAAACCCTGTCGAATACTTGGAAACGTTTTTCCTTTTCCATCTTATAATAACTCTTCTCTAAGGTTGGAACTTTTTAATCACATTTAAAGTGAGAACATTTTATGTATCGCTTTAAAGCAAATGCTGTGTGAATATTTGCATGTTTTCAGGACAAAGCACTAACAAAATGATGGCAAATAGGCAATACTACAATGACTACAGCACATACTGTGTGCAAAACCTTTAATCAGTACAACGTATATATCTTGCACTTGCTGCACTCCTGATAAGACAAGCTGCATTTCGTTACCTTTACTTGTACTGACAAAGTTGAATCTAATCTAGTGTAATCTAATGTAAATTAAATATAATAGTTCTGTAAATAAAACAGTTTCTCAACAAATGTGCTCCTGTTAACTGCTGCATAAACTCTGCGTACTGTAAATATATCTATTGGCTCGTGTGTTGCATCAGATTGAGCACAACTCTTCTGCTGCCTGTTACATTCCTGCAGCACAGAGTCGTTCACAACACTCGCTTTCTTTCGCTTTCAGCAACAAAACATAAACAACTGTCTGGACATGTCGTTATCTGGACGTGCGAGAACCGCAATAACGATACTGCTGTGTTGTGTTTATTCTGTTCACTCGGAATGTACCAGAACAACGGGCGTAAAGGGAAACGGCACGTCAGTGGGCGGGGCTTTGACCTCATGCTCCTCGAGCGCTGATACGTGCAGGACGAGATGAAAGCCAGCGTTGGACTTTCAAGCTGATTTAATACGGGGAGGTGTTGCGTAAGATTGTGCTGTATGTCTTGGGATTCTAGTATGCAATTTAATACTATTAACTAGACTACTGTAACCAACAGACACCTTATAAACTACACTGTAAAATGCTGGGCTTTTGTTGGGACATATCATGAAAACAATAAGTTAACATTAGTTTTTACAAATTCAGGTAGATTGAACATAAAACAATGAAGTTGTTTCACCTTAAAACACAAGAATTTTTTTCAGCTTAATTTGAATAAGTAGTTTGAACAAACAGAAAATTCAATTTTTTTCAGGGTAAAATAAACATTTAAGTAAATGCATGCAGTTTAATAGCAGTGTAGAGGATAATTTAATTAAAAAAAATATTAGTGAAAATGTTTTTAGATCTTCATACAGCTGTTATAAATCCAAGCATTTGGGATAGGTTGTGTCTAAAAAGCACTGAGGAGTTTTTCAATGATTTTTCTTTCCTTTTTGCCCATCCTTTTACGTCACCATTATGTTCTGTTATAAACTCCCACTCTCGAAAGCATGCAAATATTTTGTTCCCAATTGTTCCACTAGCATTTTTAGTTTGGCAGTGTATTGTTTGGCCCGATAGCGCCTGGAGAATTTCCAATTTCTACATTTCTAGGAGAAACTGAAAAAAAAAGCACACTTATGCAACTGGGGCCCCATGGCACATTGCTTAATCACTAAAATATTTTCAGCAATGGACAAAAAACTTTGGAGGAAAGAGGAAACACATGCTCTCCTGCACAGCTACTTCTTTGCTACACATATACTTATTACAATATTGTTTTAATGCTACATTATTATTTACTTTTATATATTACAAAAATATAGATAATATCATATTATTTTCATATATACAGCTGAGGACAAATTATTAACCCTCCATTGAAATTGGGGTGGTCTAGAGTGTATTTTAAGGCTTGGTTGTGTTTATAAGATGCAAAGCAATGTGTGCTCATGCTTCACTTGTAAAAAAAAAAAAAATCACGTTATTGTTTCATATATCTTACTTTGATTATGTACAGCTACTCAGCTAACATAAAATCGACTGTCATATTTCCTAGTTTCTCAGAAAGGCCCGCCCTCAAGAGGCACTGATTGGTCAGCTAACATAATGTGCTGTTATTCATGGATCGGCTCCATGTCACCAGGAAAAGCCCCTTGTCCCTACAAGAGCATGCTTTGCCTCTGCTGTGTAAATACTGTCAGTCAGAGTAGCTGTTAGCTGTATCAGTTTGTGCCTGAATAAGACAGAAAATGAAAAGGACAAAGCTGAACCTCACGCCTGCTCTCTAAAATAAAACCTGACAAGTGCCTTTCATATATATTCGGAAATAGCACGTGTAAGTAATATAAAACGGTCACATATCTTTTGCGAGTTTGTTATTTGAGGTGTAGAATGCAGGGAAAGCGGCCGTATAGAGAAACACTACATCGCTGATGAAGATTAAGGGTGTTTACAGCGGTTTAACTGATAAATATAAATTTTCAGCTAAATTGTTAGTGGTGCCAAACAGCATTTCCTGTTCTTTACATCCTTGTTTATGTCCTTGCTACAATATACCATTAACGCTAGACACTATACATGTAATAGATCAATTTTAACAATAAAAACACTAACAGGTTGTGGCTCACAATGCACAGCTTCTTCTATTGTGGTTGGGGCTGTTCCTTCTTTGAGGAGTTTTTAGCCAAATCCAACACTGAACTGGGAGAGATTCTGGAAGCTCTCCTTTGTCAAATGCTAGAGCTATATCTTTTTTAATAATTCTACATAATCAAAATTAAATTGTAAGCACTTCTGTCTTTGTGTCATGTCCTTTGGAAGCCCAAATACAGAAACAGAACAAGCTCCGTGGAAATAGCAGCATTTGGATGGCATTTTAGCTTTCTCTGATAACATTACAGCGCCTGTGGCCAAGCTCCTTGGCTGCACAGGATGTATGCACATGGTGAATGTGCGTAACCTGCAGCGTTTGTGATCTCACAAGCCCGGATGTTTTTTGTAGTCCCCAAACTCTGTTCGCTGTAGGCTTTGCTAAGCTAACTCCCTAAAAGCCAATGTCTCCCTTTGCATTGAACTTTAAGCGTATTACATTCAGAGATGTTGTCTATGTTTACACAGCTACATTACACATCAACTAAAGTTTTAAAAAATTATATGGTAGTGGACCACCCCTTTGATAGAAGATTTTTGCAACACATTTTTAAACAATAGTTTTAATAACATGTGTAATATAACTATTCTTTTAACTTTGCCATAATGACAGTACATCATATTAAGTTATTTTGGAAGATACTAGAATTCAGCTATAGAATTCAGCTAGAATTCAGTGCTATTAAAAGGCTTAATTGGGTTAATTCAGTTAAGTTAATGAGGCAAGTCATTGTAAAACAGGTTGATTTTGTAGCTACCTTATAAAAATTATATATTTCTTAAGGGGGCTAATAATATCGACATTAAAACTTATTTTAAACATTTAAAAAACTGCTTTTATTCCAGCTAAACTAGAAATAGTAAGAAAAAAATATTATAGGAAATACTGTAAAAATGTCCTTGTACTGTTAAACATCACTTGGGAATGAATTTGTAAATGAATTCAAATTTCACAGGAGGGTTAATAAATTAGTTGTTCTATCTATGCAAACCTTGCTCAGTGCATCAGTCATAACATAGAGTCATTCAGTCTCAGTATAAACATGTGATGCAGATCTAACCACCCTGAGGTGTTTTCAGGCTGTCAATGCTTGATGCATCCTGCGGCAGTGATTCTGATTCCAGGAAACGCTGCTATAACAGAAGTGTGAATAAATCTTCATCATGTGTGTGTGTGTGTGTGTGTGTTTGTGTGTGTATACTAGCTGACTGCTCGGAAAACCTACACATGTAACAGAAGTGGACTACCGAATTCCCAAAGAGATCAGACACTCACATACACTTGCACACTTTCTCTCCATGTCCACACACATTTACTCACTTTCACACTCCACTGTCATCACACACACACACACACACAGACACCTCTTTTTCACACTTCCTCCACCAATAAGAGCCCATCTTACTTTTCCTACCTATAAAAATGCCACATATGTTCTTGCACTGTACGTTCAGATGTAGATCAACAGCCTCTATCATGCAGATATTACTCTTCCTAACACACCCACAGAGCCCGGCCAATCAGATTCCATCCTCTTTGAGATGCACTCTTGTTGTTGACTCTGTTATTCATTCCCACCCAATGGAGAGTTTGGAATATCATTCGAACCCTTTTGCGAAGGCCTCGCTCTGTTAACCCCGAGTACCCCTCCTTTACCACGTGGCTTGTTTTCAACATAACTTGGTATTTCATCATGTGCTTCTCTCCTCCCCAGCCCTGCACTGAACTTTGCGTAATCTTTGTGGCTGTTTTCGTTGATGAATATATAGGCCAAAACCCACAGAGAGGCCAGCCAGAAAGATACTGGACAAGGAGGGGGGAAGTCACAAGATATCCCTCAAACCCAAATGGCCCAAAAGTGGCATCAAATCATTCGACCACCTGAGAAAATAAAGCCAGAGCTATGGTAGGACATCATTTATAACTGTTGACAAAAGCTTGTGAGAAATATTTTACACTGACAATGTGCCACGGTTTGAACTCTGGCTTGGCAATCAATAGCTAATTGTGTCTTGGATATTATTTCACTAAGTTGGCTCTCAGTCTAGGGATTGAAATCTTCAAGGCTACATTAGCACGAGTGTGTGGATCAGATACTTGTGAACGGCTGTGTCCGACTCAGCGTTTCAGGAAAACGTGTCTGTGTCACGATAGTGTGTGTGCTGTGTGTGTGAGTGTACGGTGGTGGTTTCCAACACTCCCTTCCATCTATATTGAGATGCCATCCTGTTAAGGAAAAGGAATGTTGGAGTTCTAAGTAAGATGAGACCATTATCTTTTAGAAGTAACAGAAGTTGTTTTCTAGCAATGGAGGATCCACGTACATTGTTCTTTAAGAATCTATATAAATATATATATATATATATATATATATATATATATATATATATATATATATATATATATATATATATATATATATATATATATATATATATATATATTAATTAGTTTATACATTAGATGTTTTCCAAAATGGATAAGAAGCCAATAATTATTCTAATTATCTTAAAAATAATATTAAATAAATAAATAATTGTAATCAATTTAAATGATAAAAAATGATAACAGTACACTGGATGGAAGAAAGTCCTCCAAAGGTGGCTCACCGGATTCAGAGACTTAAACAGGTCTATGTAATGGAAAAAATGACTGCATGTCTACAAATGAAGATGGTGAAAAAGCATTACATATTTAGATATGTACATTTAGAGATAAATTAACCTATCACCAATGTAATCTGAGGTAACTATAATATATATATATATATATATATAATCATTGTATTTTTTATATTTATTCCCTCATCTGTAAGGGGCTAAATTGCTGGGGATGGTGTTGTTCTGACCAAAAAAATATTGAAAGATCTTAAATAAAAAGTTTTTAAAAAGTAAAATATTTATAAATCTCAAGTGATATTTTATTTAAATATTTTAGTTTAGATGGATTTGGGTAACTGTTTGTGTAAATGTTTGGGAATCCAGGTAATATATACAATTCATGTTTGTTTGTTTTTTGTTTGTTTTTTTTTTACAAAAAAATGTTAAGAAAATTTTATATAAAATGAAAAAAATATTTTTATAAAATAATTATAAATAAATTAGATTATTCCAAAAATATGTAGTGGTTATAAATGTGGAATTACATATTATACAATTATTTCACAGAAAGACATATGAGGCTGTTTGATGACATACTGTAACTGATGCTGATTATATATTTCAAAATAAAGTAAAATAATTAAATAAAAGATTAAATGAAAAAAAAAAACATTTTTTTTTCATGGGTAATATGTACAGTTGAAGTCAGAATTATTTGCCCCCTTAGAATTTTTTTTCTTTTTTAAATATTTCTTAAATAATGTTTAACAGAGCAAGGAAATTTTCACAGTATGTCTGATAATATTTTTTCTTCTGGAGAAAGTATTATTTGTTTCATTTCGGCTAGAATAAAACAAGTTTATTATTTTTCGATAGTCTACAGAACAAACTTAAACAGAAGTTTGGGAAAAAATAAACAGGGGGGCTAATAATTCTGACTTTATTTATATACTATATATATATATATAAACAAATGACCTTTTTTGTAAGATCTAATAACATTTAAAGTAATATTATATGGCTTTAGGTAAAAAGGGCAGTGTTTAAGTGTGTTTTAATGAATAAATACAATTTCAACTCAGTTTTTTTTCCACACCAGAGTACAACTTTATTCATTATTATGAAGCTAAAATTGTATATGTATTTGTACAGTATGAATACATTATTAGTTACCTTGTCATTTAAAAATTAAATATCTAATCATTATTTTATAATGACCATTTCAATACATCACTAGCCAATCCTTTGATATTACCTCAGCAGAAAACCTGTTCTTACCAGCTGTTCAACAGCTCTCGCCTAGTCATTTGGGGTTTTTGACAAGTTAATTTGTCTGTTGCAGAATATTGCATCAGGCAGAATGAACGCTACTTCCATTAGTTATTATGAGGCGTACGATGTAGACTTATGACCGTCTTGATGAGTCTTCATCAATACTTAAATGAATTATTATAGCTGTACCACCACCATATTATAACATTTTTATTTTTAGAGAATAACAGCGAATGAACCAAAGCATTGCAGCGCTTCCGTTCACCTCTGGCTATAATCATAACATTCGTCACCAGCTCACGTGACTCTCTCTCTCTCTCTCTCGTTTTCGCTCTCCGAGTGTGTGCACTACGTGTTTACAGAAGCGCGTGGGCGGGTCTAACCGAAAGGGGGAGGCGCGAAGGGGGGTGAGATTATAAAACCGAGAAACACTGTACGTCTTTTTGTACCTTCCACACATTTAGCCCCTACCGCCCACGGCCACCATCTGCTGCTCCCGAAGCAGAGGCTCAGACAACGGCGTCAAGCCTGGAGCTTTAACGACAACAACGGGGTAAGAACGAGCTTCACATTGGGTTTAACGATGGGGACGAACAGACTGAACCTGGTTTTGATTTAAAATGACGTAGCGCAACGGCTGGATGTGCTTCATTGCTTGGATATATCAGGAAAGGTCTAGAAAATTCTTTTAAGTTCATTAAATCTGTCGTTTGTGTTTCTGAGGTTTGTGTTAATTCACATGGATTAAACGTTAGACTGCAGTCACTGAGCTGTGTGTTGTTTTGGAGTCGTTCGTTGTAATACTGTGGTGGTGGGTTGTTGTTGTTGTTATTGTTGTTTGGCTCTCATTAATTGTAATCACTCAGTGTGTTGACGAGTGCATCCCATTAGTCCAGTACAGAAAATAACGCGTGTCTCTGAGTGGATAACGGACGGAAATAGCGAGCTTTTCTACCTAAGTTATTCTTGGCACGAGTCTCCGGGGCATGTTAATGCAAGCCCCTTCTTGTGACGTGACTTGCGTTCATGCGCCTGCAGTCTTATTTTGTCTTGCTGAAGTGACGATATGAAAGGGCTATTTCTCTCTAAATTAAAATGTTGTCGTTTTCTTTGATGCTCATGTCAATGTAAACCCATATTAATTTTGTGAGGCGAACAATGGAAACGTTTATGAGATAGTCTTTCTATTCATAAACAATGAATGGTTAGCGAACACGTTAAGCCAGGAAGAACGCAAAATCAGCATAAGAAGTTGTTATTCAAGTGATATGTTTTTATTTCAAGTCAATGAGGAGCCATACCATAGTGACTGTGTTAAGAATAGAACGAAAGAGAAATAACGATGTCACATGCCCGATTTGTGAACGAACGAATCATTTGAAGCGAATCTGCTGAATCGACTCTGATCCAATGTATAAATACAGTTTATGCGGATAACTTATAAGATAGCGCATGTGGAGCTTAACTCGTGCTTATTCTGCGCTTCATCTTTTGATCTTTGTTGTTGTTGTTTATGAAATGTTTGGTTTTATTAAATTGAGTGATTTTTCGATGTTGTTAAATGTTAATAACAAGTATATTCCATGTAATAGACAATAAAACTGGTAATAAACGCTACACATTTTTTAAAAGAGTGGTTTAATGATGATTCTGCATCTTATTTTATTATCATTGTATTGGATCAAGTTATGCTGACAAAAAGTGATGCTGATTTGCATATGGCTAATGCCAATAAACTCAAACTTTCCCTTCCTCAGGTTTCCCGTTAAAAGCACCACGGTTCCCAAGCCATTGGATTAGCTGGGTGAAATCTATCACTGAAGCTAAGACCACCGTTGTTGCCGCCATCCGCCAGTCCAAATAAAGTCCCATAAATCAGGACAAAATGGTGCAGAACAAAATCACCGAAGTTACCGGATTCCATCGCTCTTTTAAGGTGAGAGTGTGATCTTACTAGTCTGTACTGCTGTTGCATAAATCAATGCTGTTTAGGCATTAAACAATGGATTAAATCACATAATATGCACAAATGTTTTCTTTTATTTATATTAGATGA
The DNA here is from genome assembly GCF_903798145.1 of Danio aesculapii. Taxonomy (NCBI): domain Eukaryota; kingdom Metazoa; phylum Chordata; class Actinopteri; order Cypriniformes; family Danionidae; genus Danio; species Danio aesculapii. The sequence continues at coordinate 32,854,751 of NC_079442.1, read as the reverse complement.
GTTAAAAGTTCGAGCTGATTCCATTGCATAGGGTATCAGGGATCACAGGACATTGATTAAACATTAAACCGAGTGCCAGGAAGCTCTTAGTAGTTCATTACAGGCCTGATAATAAGTATCTGCCAGGGTTTTAACCACTGGGCAACTTGGCCAAACAGTTCAAGTTGTAAATAATCTTTTTTTTTAATACATCTCCAGGGCCAAAATCCTTTTGAATCGGAGGATTTTTCCAAAACAGGATCCCATCTCCTTGAATCTGCCTTCAATTTTGATTGTTCCGCCCGACCTGGTAAGTTATTGTTATTGTTTTATCTATCTGTGAACCTAGTGGATAGACCTGAAAGTTACTGCATGTGACTTTATGACCTTATTCCATTGTTTACATAGTTTTCTGTTACAGATAAGTGATAAAAGATGCTTATTTGGGCTTTATATAATCAAGCTATTTCCTGTGGGTGTTTATACAACAGTGTATTAGGTTTTTAAATGTCTTTCTGTTGTGACATGCAGACATGCCATCCAGCCAGCCCATCGACATCCCCGATTCCAAAAAGAGAAACAAGAAGAAAAAGAGATGCCGGGCAACTGACAGTTTCTCAGGGCGATTTGAGGGTACGTGCATATCAGATGGAGAGGCATTTCCTATTTTTGCATGGCCAAGTTGTTAATAATAATAATAACAATAATAATAACACTTTTCTTGTTGTTCTGTTTTAATTGTAGATGTATATAAACTGCAAGATGAAGTGCTGGGGGAAGGAGCCTATGCCAGAGTCCAGACCTGCATCAGTCAAATCACCCAAAAAGAATACGCTGTTAAGGTAAAACTTTTTTAGTGATTAAACAAAGCAGAACTGACAAAATGCAGACATGACTTTAGGCGAGTCAACTTAAAATAGCAGTGGCGTGTTGTAAACAAACAGATATTCCATGTAAAGCATTCGTACAGATATGGCATTAGAGGGGCTATTGTTAGAAAGGACTTTCCCTTTGAAGCCGGCTCCTGGAAACTGAATCATGAAGGAATGATATTTCTCTCATTGACAAGCATACGTGACTGTAGTTGTTTTGTGCTGACTGGCATGGTTGTGATTGGTGAAGGCATGCTAGATTCCTATAACTGGTGGTTGGTTGGGTCACAGTCAGGCCAGGACACACTTGTGATTTTTAAAAAGTTAAAAATGACAGAATTCTTTGTATATATCCATCTATCCGTCTGTGAACAATGTTTATTTTGCACTATGATGTATTTGTTTCCGCCTGTGTTGCTTTCTCTTAACTGAACGATGTTCTTGTGCAGACACGGATGTTTGAACAAGCAGTTCCTCTGTTGTTCTACTGTACTTTCAGAAGTTATAGCATAGGTTTAGCGGAAAGAGCTCATTGTTTTTGTTAGGCCAACCAGTCTGAGGGTTGGAGTGGTCACATGGTTTTACCATTCATTGCTCTTATTGGTTTGTAGATCATACAACGTGAACATTATGTACTGGCAAGTCTTCCGAAACTCAAACCACAAGCGAAAGGGGGGCACGGTGGATTGTTTATCTTCTTCTTTTCTTTTTTTTTGTCTCTAGAATCTAGAACAGAGTATATTAGGACATCTACAGTCATGCCAGAAACTTGTAGTCTTGTTTTCAGGATAATTTTTGTAAATCATGCAGATTTTTTTTACTTCAGCATTTCAGCTCTTATAATATTACTATAACAAGAGTAGATAGTAGTAGTATTATTATTATTAAGTAAAACTATTTTACAGTTGTTTTTCACAGTCACCTTGTTGGATTTCATGGCATTGTTGCTTTCAGTATAGCCAGTCATCCAAAGACTATGTGATTATTTAGGGATGCGTTTCAATCCCTGAGGGGGGTGGATCATTACAAGCATTAGGTCAGTTTATGCTGAGATGGGTTACAGACAACTCTCACCAGATGTCCTGCCAACCCCCTACTCTTGTAATTTGGGTGGGGGGAGAGATCTGTGGCGTCCTAGTCTGAACAAAAGGAGCGGCTGAATGAAAACAATCCCAGTAGTCGCCTTGGCTGGGCCTGGGGAGAGTGTTTACAAGCATGGATTGATTTACAGACATCGGTCAGACTCTATAGGGCCTTTTCCAAAGCTAATATAGAGATTTATGGGCACTCTCTCCCCCACCGTTTCGTGTATAATGTATTTAGCAAGATATTGTGAAGGCTTTTCTGCGCGGAAAATAACATGTTTAGACTTGAGCGACTAGGTGAAATTTGTCATCACATCCTTCAGGTCGCCTGAAGCATTTATTACACCATGTAATTTTTTGAGCAGATTGATTGCTGACTCAGCCGTGTGGTGGTAGCGCTGAGGTTTTTGGGAATGTGCTGGCCTGCAGGCTTTATTCTTAACCGTGATACATGTTGTGTGCTCGCCTGCACGCTTTCAATAGCACTGCTAATCCGGGGAGCTGGAAGAGCTGCTCACAATCAGAAAAAACAGAGGCTTCGTGTGGGGGAGAATGGGTTGCAATGTCAACAGAAACTTTAGCTTGTACCTTTGATAGTTGGCTTCTAGGAGTTGAGTAATATATTTGAGAAATTACATGACTTGGTTCCTGTTTTATCAGGGATATTTACTCAAGAAAAAAAATCCGTTTTTAGGGGCAGTTGTTACCTCAGAATATTCCTTGTTATTTGGTTTGCATCATAACCTGATGTTTTGTTTTTTGTAGATAATTGAGAAGAGGCCAGGACACAGCAGAAGTCGTGTTTTCAGAGAGGTGGAAATGCTGTACCAGTGCCAGGGCCACAGGTAGCCCATTTCTTTCTAACAATCTTTTGATAGTCAGTAAACATCTTAAATGTGATATCAATTTAGTGGTCCGCAATTGTTAATGATGCTGATTTAACTCAAAACATTCTGTTTTGTTCACCTAACAGAAGTATTCTGGAGCTAGTGGAGTTCTTTGAGGAGGAGGACAAGTTTTACCTTGTGTTTGAGAAGCTCAGAGGAGGTACATGCATTTTCTGTAGTGTTATGTTACTCTTGAGAAACATTACCCAGGCTCTCATGGGCCCAAAGACCAGCCTTGAATAATTCAACTGAGACTATGCATTGGAATGTGAAATGGTGTGCCCTGGTGTTAACAATGTGTTGGTTTTCTTATAGGCTCCATCTTGGCCCACATTCACAAGAGGAGATACTTTGGCGAACAGGAAGCCAGCATTGTTGTGCAGGACATTGCAAGTGCACTGGACTTCCTTCACAATAAAGGTATAAGAACCTAAATAGGGAGGGGTGCTTTAGATCTGGAAATGGGAGATAAGAAGATGGTGTTGCATATCAGGGAGGTTATGGGGGTTGTTAAATGTTGTATTGAGTTGTAACTTGATAATGCTAGAGGGATGCACACTGGATTTCTAGGTAAAGTTGAGGGCTGATATGTTTTATTCCTGTCAGTACTCTTGGGCGAGGGGATGCAGAGCTAATTTTAGTGGCACTTAGCAACAAGCTGTGTTGGAAACATTTGCCTGTCTTTGCCCCCATCGACAATCCTCACTTAGCCTGAATACCGCACAACTAACCCTTGACTTGTGTTTGTGCTCTTATAGGAATGGCCCACAGAGATTTGAAGCCTGAAAACATCTTGTGTGAACACGAGCACAGGGTGAGTCTTTTTTTTTTTTTTTACAACATAATGTTTGGTTAGTCGGATTAAAACTTTGCATTCGTGGTTTAGAAGGTTTAATCAGATGATTTGAGGTTTATAGACAGGCTGTTATGTCTTCATGGCTGTAAATTGTAGATGTTGTTTCCACGCAAATGTTTTTGATCTGATCTTCCGGTGTGTGTGTTTGTTACTTGCAGATTTCGCCTGTCAAGATTTGTGATTTTGATTTGGGCAGTGGAATTAAACTCAATAGCGACAGTTCACCCATCTCCACTCCTGAGCTCCTCACTCCAGTAAGTCTCTATTTGTCCCTCTGAATACTCGCTTGCTCTAACAAGATTTTAAATTGACAAACAAAAAAAGCTGTTAGTGGCCACCTCCCTGTTGTTTAAAAGTCTTATCTGCAGACTTAGTGTCATTGCTTATCAGAAGGACCTCCTCTAATGCCATTGGCTGACTTTGAGTGGTGTCAGTAGCTTAGCTCAATCTGATTGGCTAATTTAATCAATGTAAAGTCTGTGATGAGGTCAGAAAATGGTTGTATGAACACAGTGGAAGCTTTAAAGAGGCCGAACTTTAATGTGGAGCAGTACTAATTAGCCTGTTTTCAGTTTATCTACACCCTTTTAATTATCATCTTCAGAAACTTGTAGATAGTATTGACTTAAAGTCTTAATTTATTTGAAATAGGAGTTGTGGTTATAAGAAGCTCTTGCATTTATCTTTGCTGTGTGAATGTAAACATAGATCAGTCTACAATCTCATGGCATTGACTATTTGAGGAGAGGCAGTTTGGAGTAGGTGATTGAAAGGCAGGATAGACAGTGAAAAGTTCTTAGCATTGGGCTTTTTGGAGTAACCCAAGTTGGGTCAAGCAGCCTAGTGAAAAGATTACTTGTAAACTGAATAGTTAAAGGTTGGTATATGTTGATGTATCTAGTACGTAAACAGTGCAAGGTTTGTCTTAACTTGCTCATGGGGCGATTAGGCACATGTGATTCTGCCATAGGGGAGAGGGTTTGATGTAGCACTGCATGAATTTACAGAGATGGTTCAACCAAAAATAAAAATTGTTTACTCATCCTCATCGCTTTCCAAACATAAATGACCAACTTTTTTGTGCAAATACAAAAGCAAAAAAAAAAAGGTTTTGACAAAGAATCTTACTTATTTATACGAACCTTCCAGCAAAACAACCCAGTCTTGGTTGTGCAATGGGCGAGACCTTGAAGTAGAACGGTTAAAGATACAAATAAAATGTTTATCAGAAAGTTCTTTGTGATTCTTCAACCTTTGAGCTAGTGTTTATTAAGTTCAGATGTCGCCGTTCTCCTCCCTTCTGCTACTTCTGAACAGCCTGAGGAGAACAAGAATTCAACCCAAACAAACATTCGGGCATGTGTGCTCCAATTTCCTTTTACCTTCTGCCTGTAGCACATTTTCGACTCCATTTCTCTTTTGTTTTTGTCTCTGTGGATTTCCTCAAGCCTGTCTGAGCATTAGTCTTTCAATCTGTGTTACCACCCCACACCTAGCAACTGCTCTGTGATTGGTTTGGTGAGAGGGAGGATGAAAGGAGGAGGAGTTTGCTCTCTGGTCATGCACTCAACATGTTTTTCTTGGGCAGGATCCCAGCGATCTTATCAGGGCTTTTTTTTCACCGCTAGATAGATGTTAACTCTTTGTTTGTCACTAAATAGCTATTTTTTATATATATAAATTTCTTTTCTTCTTTTTTTTTACCTTTTTTTTTTTACTTTTACCATGGATTGTTTTTGTATGTGCACAAATAGTGTGGTATCACCATAAATGCTTCATGTGAATTTCTGAGAAATGCATGTACCTTCCTGCCTGAACTGTGAGAAGTGCTCTCACTTGATCTCGCTCTACATGCACTCTTTACCAATAACCACAGGGGAACTTCACATGTGCATATATAGCTGGTATGCTCACACAGCTGAAGCATGCCTTGCTGCCAACCACAAAAACACCTGAACTGACAGCGCAACTGCTCAAGCCTGTTTTCCTGCCTCGGAAAGCCCCGTATATAAAATCAGCATGTGTTAGATGCTAAAACGGAATTGGTCTTAAGTGACTGATGCAATGCTATCCTGGTCTTACAGCTGAAGTACGAAAGAGAAAATCTGCTGTGCAGTTATCATTTGAGAGCCCCTCACTCTTATCTCAAAGACACAGCGATAGGCACTCGAGCAAGTCACAGTATACTTAGATTTCAGAGAGCACATGGCAATTCCTCATCTGAGGAGTACATGTGCTAAGTTGCCCTGGTTTATAGAAATCTGGTTCACCACTGACTAGTTGCATACTGTTGCAGTGTTTATGCTCTCAGCTGGGCCGTTCAAGATTGGTTGTGCTTTGTGAAAGTCTTTTGTTCAGAAGTGGGGGTGGTTATGAAGTGTTCACTTAAATGTAAGGCTGTTGAGAGGCGGTGAGCAAAAACAGCCCTGTCGATGGGGGTTGGGTGCAACAGTGGAAGCTTTTGTCTGCACTCGGATTCCTGCACTGCGAAATAGCATTACATAAGTGCTGGAAGGCGGAGCAACTAAGGCAGCTGGCTAGAGGATAACAAAAGAGACTAGCCGAGCAGACCGACTGCTTCCTTTAACCTCAGAGCCCCAAACCAAAACATGACCATGTTGCACTTGAACACCTGTGAAAACACCTAAAGGGGGTTGGTCATACTGTCGTTGGATTTGTGGCATTATTGGTTTGTTTGGCACCCACATTTGAACCTCATTTAATAAGTGTATTTAGGAGTGTAATACATTGTTGTTGGTGGTGTGTGTGTGTGTGTGTGTGTGTGTGTGTGTAAGGTTTAAATTGCTTTGTATGTGGGGTCATGAAATTTCTGGAATATCAATAAATGTTTTATATATATTTTTTTCCTAGTCATAAAATATCATAAATATTTTAGTTTGTTTGTGGTTTCATATTTTACTTTCTATTAATCTATTGATAGCTAGTCCATTTTTTGTGCCATTTTATCATATTTTTCAAATATATTAAAACAATATGATTTTTTCTTTCTTTTTAGTCAAAATCAGGGAAAGTGAGTGAATTTGACCTCTGGCTTACAGAGGGAACACTACATATGCCTTAGAACTGCATTCGAGAACTCTTGGGGCAGAAAAAAAAGCTAAAGCAAGTTATTTTGTAACACTGACCTCAGTCTGAGTTGCATAATTATAGGTGCTTAATGCAGCATGATGGCCCATCCTGTAGAGGAAAAATTAGAGGCCCAGTTCTGCGGATCTTTCCAGAAGGTCTTTGTTTGTCCTGCTGAACTACTGAACTTTTGCTCTAGAAAGATTTAATCTTTTTACATCAAGGATGTGTGGCTCTGTGCTGTAGTTGCAAACAAATGTGTGTTGCTGTTAGATAATAATGCACAGTATGTGTGTTTTCTGGGACACACAATCCTCTTCTTCCTGTCCCAACTTGTGACCTAGTTTCAGGCAGAGGCAGTCAGAGCCCAAACCAACAAAGCAGTCGGAGCCCTTGCAGCTCAGCCCTCAAAACACTATATGACTCACCAAGCCGCCTCCGTCTATGACATAACAATCGTTACCAAGGTTACTTCATTATAGATGCTGTATTCCACCATCGCATTTTCCATCTAGACAGAAATGTGTCTCGTAGGCAGGAACCGGAGACGAATCCTTTATCCTTCAACTAGTTAATCTGTTGCCAGCCCCCCTTCAGTTTGGTATAATATGCTGTTCTCCATGTGACTCTCACGCTGTCTGTCTCAGACATGCTTAGAGGTCCTAGAGAACACATGACATTTGTCAGCTGAATACAAGATTGTGAAGATAAACTTGGAGAGAGAAAATGTCCTTTAGACATGCACATAATAAACACTTGGACATTTGTTCTTGTGCTTGACTCGTTGCACATCCCATTTGACCATTTTTAAAAATCTGAAATCAGTCTGGTTTGGTTGATTGCTTTCTTACCCATTCTTCCTCTTTTTCTTACTCTCACCTTAGTGTGGATCTGCTGAATACATGGCGCCAGAAGTTGTGGAAGCCTTCAACGAGGAGGCCACCATTTATGATAAGCGCTGTGACCTGTGGAGCCTGGGCGTCATCCTCTACATCATGCTAAGCGGTTACCCTCCTTTTGTGGGTCGCTGTGGAAGTGACTGTGGATGGGAGAATGGAGAACCTTGTCAAGCTTGTCAGGTACAACACACACCCCTGTCTATTCATGTCAACCACTGTCATAAACCTACGTCAAAAGTATCGTTCACGTGCTGCTCGATGAATAAAACTCATCTCTTGTTACTCCCAGAACATGTTGTTTGAAAGCATCCAGGAGGGCAAGTATGAGTTTCCAGAGAAAGAGTGGGCTCATATTTCCTCCAGCGCCAAAGACCTCATTTCCAAACTGCTTGTACGGGACGCCAAGAAACGTCTCAGCGCTGCTCAGGTTCTCCAGCATCCCTGGGTACAAGGGGTAAGGAACTAGATGTTTTGTCTGCAATTCCAAGACTATCATATTATGATTATTCTAAACCATTTCTATTTTCTTCTTTCTCCAGGGTGCCTTTGATTGTCTCCCCTCCTCCATCTTGCCTCAAAGGTAAGTTAAGTTGGTGCTAGCCTTTTTATTGGTACATGCTGCTAACTGAATCTTCATCAGGCTAACCATGTCTGTCTACTCTCACAGGAATAGCAGCACTAAGGATCTAACCTTCTTTGCGGGCAAAGCTGTAGCCATGAACCGGCAACTGGCCCAGCAAGACGACCTGGAAGAACAACAGCAGCAGGACACTCCTCAGGTTATTACAGCCAGTGCCACATCCATGCGCCTTTCCCCTCCCTCCAACTCCAAACTGGCCAAGCGCAGACAGAGGAGCAGCCTGCTGAAAGGAGCGCCCGTGTCTGCCTCAGAGCTCAGGCAGCTCCTGGCACCGCTGGTCATTGTGGGGGATTGTGCATGATCAGCTGAGCTGGGCTCTGTCTGAACAGTTTTCCTATTTCAAATGGATGAATGAACAAGTATCTGCTACCTTTTGTGCAAATCCCTTTCTTCTGCCCACATGAATGGAACCCAGTCTTTTCCTAAATGGTGGTTCAGTTTGTGCCTGTTGCAGATCCAGTTAGTTTCCTTAAGCACTGGTGCAAGAGCTCCAGCAGCACTTTGATCAACTCTCAACAGTTTGGGAAACACCTTGAGAGCTCAAGGCAAATGAACTGGACTCTGTTTAGGATAATGATTGGGTTACATCAGACATTAGGAAATTTGTCTAAAGGTTAAGCATTAAATACCAGCTCAGACACCAAAGGTCTAATACCTTCCACCATCCCTACCTAAACCTCTTTTTGTGCTGCTTCCACGTTACAACTGGATCCACTGTGAATTTTCTCTGTGAGAGATACAACTGCATTTTGTTTTTCAGGAAAGTTGTTCCTGTGTGTGTGTGTGTGTGTGTGTGTGCACGCATTTGTGTGTATGTGTGCATTAATTCCCCTTCCCTTCAGCAGATACTCAAGATACTGGTATGTGCTTATGCAACCCTGATGAAGGCTATTCTGACTTGCATTACTTTAGGGGAAATCTTGTATAAGTGGAGCGAAGCTCTGATAATAGTGCCTCACCTCACTTAATGCGTCACTGTCCCCCCCACAGCCTTTTAAATCAGACAAGAAAATGCCCTGATCTGTAGGGGTAGGTAGCTTTTTTCCACTCTGTTTCTTAAGCACTTGTCCTAATAGAGTGAGTTCTTTGACACCATTACTCCGCTAGACTATCCCAGCAGGCTACTTTTGAGACATTGGTTCCTGTGGTTGAGGAACCAATAAAGATACTGCTCAATTTTAATTGTATGGCAACTTTTTGCTGTGCAAGACCTGAATTAGAATTGCAGTATTAGATGCCATTGTCTAGGAAACCGTAACGGTTTCTTTCAAATTTCACCAAAAATCTTATTGATAGCAGATAAGAGAGAATATAAACATTTCTGAGCACAACAGGGATTAAGTGCTGGGAAGCAGCCAGATGGTTGCACAAGCACACGTTTGCCAGTGTGGCTAGAGGAATAACGATGGTCTGTATCAGGAAGATAATGCTTTGAGCTCATTGCCCACTTTATGGGGGTGATCATGGTACGAAAATAGTGAAATATTAGCCTGTTGATGCCACCAAAAAGCAAACTATATAAATATTAGAAGAGAGAGAGGAAGAGAGAGTATTTTCAAGTTACAGAAAATGTAAAAAAAAAAAAAAAAAAAAGGAGAAAAAAAAGGAAAAAGCATTCCAGGAAAAAGGATTTAAAAAAACTAAACAAAAAAAGTCTTCCAAGAAAATGTAGCTGTATGATTGAAATGGTCTAAGAAAGTTTACTATGTTGTTTTATTTTCTTTCTTTTTATACGTTAATGGTTGACTCCAGTTCAGAGTGTGCCACACTGATGTTTCAAACTTTGAGCTTTGTTTAACTTTTTTTTATTGAAAGCATATTTTCTATCTTATTTTAATGCAGGTGCTGTTCAGGTGGAACATTTTCCCTTTTATATAGTTTTGTTACTTTATTGATGTTGGTTTTTTATATGCTGTATAAGAGTGAGAAGAGTATGCGAATGTGACTGGGAAGGAAAAAAAAAACGAAGGAAGAAATAGAGGGAGTCGTATAGTCTGTACAGATTGGAGATTTTACTCTTTATGTTCTTGCTTTGGAAGTGACTTAAGGGTTGTTTAAAACTCCCCTTTCTCTCTGAAATAATTGGTGGCTTGATGCATTTAGTAAGACGCAACCATTTTTGCCAAAGTGTGCTCATTTCTAAAGTAATGCACTGAGGGATCTGGGAGTGCTGATCTTGGATCTTTAGCTTATGCCAGCATACTTGGTTAAGCTTGAACCAGAGCGTCATTCCTTTTCCGAGGTGCATAAAGCATCTGAACCCAGACGTCTGGATTCAGATGAAGTCTTTATAAATTCGGCAAACGTTTAGCGTCACAAATGGGAGTTTGAATTGCCCTACAATATTATCCTGTTGAATGTTTTTAGAGCGTCACCTGTTCTGTCGTGTTGCTCTGAGATATGATAAACCTAATGGCAGTCCCTGGTTTTGAAGGGCCCATTATGCTGATTATTATGACACTGATTGTAAACTTTATTGATTTGTCTGTCTTTCCTCAAGAATCTTTTTACAAATGCATCTTTGTGGGGGTTTTATGTCTTATAGTAAGACTTGAATTGTATGTGCAAAAGTTTCCTCATGTTTTGTCCAGGAAACTTTATTTGCTATAATGTACAAATGGCAAAAAAAAAAAAAAAAGTTCATAAGCTGAGATTTAAAGCAATCTTTGGTCTGGAAAGTATCATTTCCGCCACTTCTGTTCAGTATTTTGTCTTTCTTCTAGGCTTTGATATATTGCAGATATTCCGAGAGCTTTGGGTTTGTATTTTCTGAAGTGTCTGTGGCGCTAGGCTGGTCCTCTAAAAGCTCCTGTGCCTCTGACTAAAGATTCACCACTGTTTTACCCATATGGTAGTTATGGGTTGCCTTGTATTAACAAATCTGACCTGGATTTTCAAGATTTTTAGAAAGTTCTCATTTAATGTTCCTATTGTACAAAGCCCAATATTAGCCAATACAAACAAATGTAACGTCTTGAAAAATGAAGTTTCTTTTGTTTTTCTTTTATTTTGTTCCCCATCCCAAAGGTAATTGGGATAAAAGTATTCAGATGCACAATTGTGTGTTTTTTTTATTATATTATTATTATAGTTTTTTTTTTATGATCAAATGTGACCCTCTAGTCTGAAGGCTTTTATTTTTGGGGTGTTGTCGAGAACGCTTAAGAGCACTGTTTGTCCGTTTCCTAACTCTAAATTTTGTCAAATAATTGGGGGAAAATTCTGAAATTGGTCATCAGTTGCGACAAAATAGGTATTGATTTAATTTTTTTTTTAAAAGCACTTTACTGTACCATGTGGCTGACTGCAGTTCACTCAAAGCTAAATTTATGACTGTTGTGGCAGAATTTTGTATTATTTTATACAAAGCAAACCAACAAAAATGCAATAAAATTCTTTGAAAAAAGTTCTTTTCTTTGTCTTTATTTCAGCGTTTCTGTAGAGTTAACACAGAACCATGAGCCTCGCATCACATGCTGAAACCACAAACATTGACACTTCTAATAAAGATCAATCTCTTTGACATTTTTTTTTTTTGGATTGACTGTATTGTTGACATATTCGTGGCCATTACTGTCACCTGAGCGAGCATGAGCCACATGGTGTGTCACCTCAGTAAGTAAACATTGCAGAGCAGCATAGACATCTGCTGATTTTTCACTTGAGCTTTTCAGAACTGATGAATGCGACGGATGCAAACACTGTTAAAGTCTGTTCACTGTTACCATGGAAATCTGCTAATCAGCCTACTGTAAAAGTGTGGGTTGAACAGGAACATGCAGAGGCAGTGAGTCAACAAAGTTCTCAGTTCTGTGTTTGTGACTCAAGTGAGCTCAGAAGAGTTGTGGGCCATTATTAATTAGTGTTTATGTAATTGACACTAATATACTGCATTAAAATGTTTTAGAATAAGTATTAATAAATAACAGGTCCTTTTTTTAATGTAAAGATTTTAGGGGTAAAATGCACAATGACAAAAGTTTTCAACACTAAAAAGTTAAAACACTTAACTGAATGTTACAGAACAAACATGATTGACTTTATTTTATTTAATATTTTTGCACTTGCGAGGAAAAAGAGTCGTTACAGATGTGACATCTCTCCATTATGGATGTAAAATTGCCACTTGTGTGACTGATAAATCAAATATAATAGTATGAAAACATTGACAGAGACATTTTTGAGTATTTCTAAAGTACTGTAAAATACTTGTTCACACAAAACTTATTTATTTTCATGGCAAGGTTGACAATTGCAAGGAATATATATATATATATATATGTATATATGTGCATGTATATATATATATATATATATATATATATATATATATATATATATATATATATATATATATATATATATATATATATACATGCACATATATACACACACACAAACACACACACACACACACACACATATATATATATAATTATTAATAATTGCAGAGTGACACTAATTTTATAATTTAATAAAAAATTATTTACAAATATTTGATATAGTTTGTTAATTAAAACACTTCACAACACTTCTCACAAGTATTTTAATCGTTTATTTCTTTATCTTTCATTATTTTAGTTTATCTAAATGCCTCTGGAGTGTGACAAATGAATGTTTAACAGATATTGAATAAAACCATGTCATATAGTCTCTCAACTATAAAGTGAGACCGTATAAACTTGTGTATAATAATTAGAAAATTGATGATTATTGTGACATTCAGATGTATAATAATATAATTAATAAAATAACATTAATATTTATTATTGGTATTATTCAAGAGGCATATCACATTCCTTTAATTTGCAACTGCATTAGTCTCTAATAGACTTCAATATTTGACTATGAATATTAATTTCATTAATATTGAATATGCTAAATGTTAGCTTTATATACAATACAGTTTGTAAAGTAACATTTTATGTCTTTTAGTAGACATGAAGTGTTTTTTAAGAGACTTGAGAGGTTCAAATTTCCCACATTTACCATGGTGTGTCTCCCTCTAGTGTTGCAGATGAACATTTTCTTTCAATGAAATAACAACCCTCTCTCACTTCATACATGAGCTAACTGGCCAATTAAGATAATTTACATATTTAAAGTAGCCAATGATAGATCAGGATTTCAACTAGATTCTAATTAAATCCTGTTCCTGATAGGCTGATAAGTTCTGCTAATTAAGAGATAAGAGCTCATTCAGGTGTGAGCACTTTATATAAGTGAGAACAAAAGCTTTATAATGGAGTTAGAAAGGTTAAAACCTCTGGTTGCAGTTACCTGAATGAGGAGAACATGTTGGTATAATAGATTTTTTTAATTGGACTTTTTACATTTGTTTTTATGTCTAAGGTGAGTATTATTTCCCTTACAAAGAGTGAGACGTTAAAACCATTTTTAATGTTGCCTTAATACAAAGTATTTTTTTAAAGTGTAGGGAGTAATAATTTTTCCTTTCTTTGTAACTTCCACCTGCTGAGCAGTGTTTTACTAATTGGTTATTTATAAAGTGTAAAGGACTGGCTTGGATGCCAGTTTACCAGCTGTAAATGATTTGATCATCATACAGGTTTTTTTTTTCCCCCTTTAACCAATAACCAGACCCACATGGAATCTGTACCTGCAGAAATCTACATTTCCAGAGTTTTTTTTCTTTTATATAAAGGTCAACAGTGTTCTTGTGGATTTTTTTTTTTTTTTTTTCACTTTTTTATATATATATATTTCAGTAATATTGATCATGCTAAATGCTACCTTTTTTTTTTTTTTTTTAAGTGGCTATCAAGTGGTTCTAATTGGATTTGAGTTGTAAACATTAAGGTTGTAGGTTTTTATTTATTTTTTATTATTATTTTAATTAGTGTTAAATTGTTGACTAATCAGTGGGTAGATTTTACAAAATTCTCCTCCAAAATGGCAACTCTGCAGATTCTATCCGGTTCTGCTTATGGGATCAATTCCTTTGGTACAATTTGCCATCCAATTGTTTTAGCTGGCTATGCGTTTATAATTTCCCTTCTGTGTGCATCTGTAGGAATACAAAGTCAATTTCTTGAAGAGATAGTTTAATCTATTTAATTCATCTATTTATATAGCGCTTTTAAAATGTAGATGTCTTTTTTTTAAAGCAGCTTAACATAGAAGTTCAAGTAAACTGAAACAGTCGGTCACTCAAATTCAATTACTATTCCACTTGTTCCAAACTGGTTTGAGTTTTCTTCTGTTAAACACAAAGGAAGATCTACTGAAGAATGTTTTAACGGAAAGGGACATCACCTTCCAAAGTATTTTAATAAAGCAAGACATCCATAATGTAAACCCATTTCTGTGTGAGTAAATGAAAGTTTTCACCTTTGGATGAGGTAACGTTAACTCTCCTCTCCGTGTTTTAGGTTTGACCGCTTTTTTTTTTTTAAAGCCAGGTTTTTCCATTTTTCAAGTCATCCAGAAGCTGCTGCTTTGGCGATAAATAACCCCCCCCCCCCCCATCTCTGAAATAAAGCAAATGTGTGTTGCCTCAATTATTATGAATATTGTCCCGTGTGTGCACTGTCCTCACACTCACCTGACACAAAGTGTCGCCCTGATATTCTACCAAACATATTAAATGTCAAAAACAAATGTCTCACTGGACTTGAAAAGGGCGTTGCTCATATAACCATAAGATAAACCGACAACGGCTTGATAATAAAGCGTCAAGAACTACTTAAATGTGGTGTACGTTGAACTAATTAAAAGCCAAACAGCCGTTTCTCAAACAGAAGCGCGACACTTATTACCACAGGCAGCTGATTGGACGACTGTGTTGCGTAACGAGCGCGACGCTCACTAGGGGCCTCGCGTTGGTCTGTCGCTCATAAAATATGGCGTCGTAGGAAGTCTGTTGTTGTCCGAAAGAAAGTGGCAACATACGGACATGCAAATAACCACGCGTGTAGTGGCAAAACCTACCGGTTGAACGGCAGATAGTCTGACAGTGGTTATGTTGAGGTCAACAGGGTTCTTTCGTGGGATTGACTGCCCGTTTTACTGTCAAAATAATAATGGGAAATCAGGTGCTGACGGGTGCAGCAGACCATACTGTCATTTCAGGCACAGCAGACAAAGACGAGGCTCCTCTGGGATATACGACATCAAAAAGACTAAAGCGCTTTCCTCGAATCCAAACGGTGAATTAAAATGTCTTCCTGGTCTCAAGTTTTCTTTTGTTTTTGGGTTACGATACTTTTTTAAGCACCTGAGCTTACTACTGCCGACACAAAGAAACAAACGCAACCCTCGAATTCATTTCGGGATCTGTCATGCCATATGTTAGACGGCCCTAGTTATCTGTTAATAATAAACTATGTGTCTAGCTTGTTAGAATTGTTTTACTGTTGCAAGGAATGTGTTGTTCTTTAAATCAAGATAATAACAGGCACTCTTTGTGTTAGGTGGTTGTTTAAGTCTAATAACACATTGTTTTAGAGGAATAAAGTGTCCATGAAGCAATATGTAGCTAATGTGGTGCCTCAGGGATCATTTTTCTTCATCTTAATGGGACCACTAGAATCTGTCATTCAGAAACAAGCCTTTTCAGATCACCACTTTTTTTGCTTGTCTCACAGATGTTTTTCCACATTATTTATTTTCATATGCACACAGTGTTGCTTTTTGTGTGGGTCCAATTGTTTGTATTGTACTTAATGTTGTATTGCTTTGGATAAGTGTGAATGTGTGTGTTATTCTTTAAATCTAGGTTATAATAGGGATTCTTGTGTTAGTTGGTTGTTTAAGTCTGATAACACATTGTTTTAGAGGGGTAAAGTGTCCAAGATGCAATATGTAGCTACTGGGGTGCCTCAGGGATCAGTTCTTGGACCGCACCGCTAGAATCTGTCATTCAGAAACAAGCCTTTTTCAGATCACCACTTTTTTGTATGAAGCTAGTTGCTTCTTTTTCACGTTGTTTATTTACATATGCGCACAGTGTTGCTTTTTGTGTGGGTCCAATTGTTTGTATTGTACTTATTTGTAAGTTGCTTCGGATAAGTGTGGATGTGTGTGTATATGCTTGTAAGGTTAATGTGTAGGCATGGGCCGGTATAAGATTGTGATGGTATGGTAACCTTGGATAAAAATGTCACGGTATAGACCATTTCAATGTCGTCATGTCATTGGCCCATGAACATTTCCTGCTTATCAAACTGTTTAATAACTATAACAAGAGGCAATTCAATCATAGCTTAATGTTTAAACAACTTTTATAACATTATTATTCAATTTGTGGCTATTTTTGGATTCTTGGAAGCTATAGAAATTAAAATTGTGAAACAGGTAAAATGTTGGGACCATTGTTTTTGTTTACATCCGTCAAAATGGTCTATAATGCTCTATTCTTTTTTAAATGTCTGGGTACAAAAAACCTTTTTTCCCAATTGAAAACAATATATTTTATTTTGAGAAACATTTAAAGTATTTTGGAACAGTAAACATTTCAGGCTACATAATTCAAATGACTTATTGACTTCTGATGTCTTCATTTGTTTTAAAAACACTGATTTATTTACAATTTAAAATAATAAAAAATTGTCTTAAAAAACAAAAAAGTAAATAAAAGATCTTGCATATACCTTAGGAACGGTATAGCAGAAAATTAAAACTTTTACTTTTCCAAACTGCTGTATACATTGAAAACGATTATCGTCCCATGCCTATCAATGTGTGAAGTTAAATCTGTACATGTATATATTCCTATATGAAATGTTTCTTATGTTGTTCTGATATTTTTACTTTGTCATTTTAATCTATTGTCTTCTGCTTACAGATCAAGAATATGATCCGTTCAGTCCAGAGGTTGTAAGACCAGGAGAGCAGTATAATGGCGAGCCACCGTCGACAGGTCAGGATGTGGACCTGGGGACAGCGGAGCTGGAGCTGGTCAATCGTGCCATTGAGGCTGTTCGCAGTGAGTTGGAAAGAGACAAGAAGAAGCTGTCTCAAATTGGAGATCAGGAATATGAGCCCACCACAAGCTCTATTAAGAGACACAGAACCCCAGTACCGTCCCATGAGGGCTACGATCCTGGGAGCTATCAAATGGACCAGGCGAGTGAATACACACCATCCCCTCATTCCAGTAAATACACTTTGGACTCCGACAACTCCAATGCCAATGCGTTGGAGTATGTGCCCACTGCTGTCTCCAAATCAAAGATTAAGAAGGTTACACTTCGGCCACCGTCCCACGCCAAGTGTAAATACACCCTGGATACTTCCAAACCAACAACGGATATGGAGTATGACCCTCTGTCGAACTATTCGGCTAAGCCAACCATTAAAGAACAAAAGACTTTGGCTTCAGAGGGACAGAGGAGAAAGAGATTGTACTCTGAAAAACAAGGGGAAGCTGAGGAGTATGTCCCAACGGTGAAGAAACCGAAGTCATCATTTCCTAAAGCAGACGTCCCAAAATACACTGCAAGCTTCTCTGAATCTGATGAGGAAAGTTCTGGGACAGAGTATCGCCCGGTGTCTGTAAGTCGTCTAAAGCACAACAGGATTAACACTGGCTTGATAAAGTCAAGTGCAATGGGACAACAGAAGAAACAAATATCTAAAACAGAAGCTTACTTTTCACCTTGCGAATCGGATGATACAGAGTCTCAGGATGTGAACAGGACAAACAAAAAGACAGACAAAAAGGTGTCTGTGAGTCAGACGAAAACTATTAAAGCAGATAAAGTTAAAAAAGAGAACAAAGACTTCATTAAGAAGAGTCAAAAAGAAGGACGGGACAGTTCAAGTGTGGACAAGACGTCAAAGAGTTCAAGTAAAAAAGACAACAGTCAAAGTAAGAACATTGAGGGAAGCAGTAAATCCAAGGAAAAGTCGCATAAAGACAAGTCAGCTTTGAAGAGCGCTGATGAAAAAAACAAGAAGGTAGTAAAAATAAAGAGTGAAAGTAGCCACAAGGAAAAAAATAAAGCAAGCGACAGCATTAAGAAGCCCAAAATGGACAAGCCTGTCAAAACCGATAAGACGTCATCCAAAATCAAAGACCAGAAAAACGGAAAACTTGAGAGCGGCTCAAAGGAGAAGGACAAAAAGAAGAGCAGCAGCAACACTAAGGATAAAAGTAAGAAAAGCAGCTCAGTTCATGACCACAAAGAGGCAAAGAAGAGCAAACAGAGGAATCTGAGCCACGTGGACTTGTTCGGTGCTGACAGTGCTGAAGAGGAAGAAGAGGAAGACGAGAGGATTGTGAGGAAGTCGGCTTCTGCTTTTAAACGAGGAGGCCTCGTCAATAATAAGAGGAAAAGCTCTTCGTCGTCAGAGGATGATTCTGAAGTGGATGATGATGATGATGGTGGTGTGGATGCAGAGGACTTCTCCTGTCTTCAGGATGTGATGGAGTATGACTCCGACCCCATGGAGGAGTGTCTGCGGATATTTAATGAATCCAAAGAAGTGAAGAGGGAGGACAAAGGGAGACAAGCTAAGCAGGTAGTTCTTTCTATGTCTGATAATCATGACAATCAATTAGAATTAGTCATTTGCTGATATGAAGTTTCAAACAACTTGCAACTGAGAGTCAAAATGCCTTTATGAGTTTTTGACGATGTGATGCAAATTTCTTGGGGATTTTTCGTGCAGCTGTTTTCAGTTTCGCTTTCATGTGTGTGTTTTTAGCCTTCAAGGGAACAGGAGGAGGAAGACGAAGAAACAGAAAGCACTTTAACTACTCTCTTTCCTGGCCAGAAGAAGAGAGTGTCACATTTCAAAGCTCAAGGAAAGGTGAGAGTTGGAATGAAGATCGACATGTTCTCTTGAATCTTTCCACTAATTATTGAACACTAAATATAAACATATCTTATAAATATTCTGTTCATCTAAGACAGAGATGCCCAAAGTAGGGCCCACGGGCCAAAGTTGGCCCATTGTAGTTTTTGATTTGGCCCACCATCTCAGAGTGAGAATGAGAGGGTTGGGGAGATGTCTTTAACATGGAGATCGTCATTTCTGATTCAACGTAACATTTTTTTTGTTTTATTGCAGAGCTACAAAAAAGCAAACTGAAATTAAATGTTGTAAATGAATCTGATTTTATAAAATGTAAATACTGTCACTCGACAGATAGAGGACTATGCAGAAGTCATCGGTTAGCAAATCAAGGCAAATCTAGTGTAATTCGTTAATATAAAGCAATGTTTTCTAGTCTTTTTAAATAATATTACCAAATGAATTAGGAAATTACCTATAGCAACTATATTATCTTCGGCCCACTAGCTTCAATCAAGTTTGGTTTTTGACCCTTTATGTAGATATTTTTTCACAATGCAATGCTTAAAAAGCAGTATGTTATACCATTTACTAAACATATATACTACAAATGAAACTTTAAAGGCTATTACTTTAATTTACAGATTTAATTTACAGTTATTTAAAAGGAAATGTTTGCTATCATACATTGTACTAAATGTACCTTTACACCATTTTCTTTTTAGATGCGACACAACATCATGGCATGCTATAAAATTTACATTTTTTAATCTTTTTGTGTAGTACACAAGGAACAGGGCATTGTATGTTAGAAATTATTTTTTTATTTACATCATAGCTGAAACAACAGCATGAAAGCTATGATAATCTCAAGAAGTGATTGTTTAATTTAATTGTATAAATAAATAAAAATGTATAATGTGTTTAGAATTATTTTAGTTATTGAGTATTCTACTGATAATTCCATTGAATAATCAAATAAAATGTAGGTTTCTATATTAAATATCACAGTCAGAATCAGAAAGAGCTTTATTGCTAGGTATGTTCACACATAAGAGGAATTTGTTTTCGTGGCAGAGCTTCTACAGTGCAACAGAATTACAGAGACAGGACAAAAACAGATAATATATTCAAAAATAGAAGTAAGTAGTGAATGCAAATATACAAATTGACAAGTGTATGTACAGGGATATTACAATATACAATGTTATATGTGCAGCTGTTATGTGCGAATTGGCATGTAAAGTTTGTTGTTAAAAGTATGTTACACAATTATTAAGTCTCCATTAGATGGATTGCCTGAGGGAAGAAACTGTTTCTGTGTCGGGCTGTTTCTGTTCGGGCAGTCCAAACTATTCGATGTAGTCTTCGGAGTTCTGATTTGGTAACTGAGCTAAACCACTCCGTTATTAAAGTGCAGAGGACTGATTCATATACAGTTAAAGTCAGAATTATTAGCCCACCTGAATTAGTAGCCCCCCCCCCTCTGATTTCTGATTAATGCAGAGATTTTTTAAACGCATTTCCAAACATAATAGTTTTAATAACTCATTTCTAATAACTGATTTATTTGATCTTTGCCATTATGGCCGTAAATAAAATTTGACTAGATATTTTTCAAGACACTTCTATACAGCTTAAAATGACATTTACAGGCTTACCTAGGTTAACTAGGCAGGTTAGGGTAATTAGACAAGTCATTGTATAATGATGGTTTGTTCTGTAGACAATCGAAAAAAAATTAGCTTAAAGAGCCCATATTATAGATGAAATAGGGTCATATTTAGGTTGTAAGGGTCTCCAACAACAGTCTAATATGCATGCAAGGTCAAACAACACTTTGATGGTCTTATAATCTGCATTTATTTTTACCTAGTTATCCCAGCGACTCCCATATGAATCGTTCAGCGATTCATTTGTACCCAAACCCGTCCTCAGCGCGAAGCTAATCTGCGCTGATTGGACCAATGACAGGCTGCTGCGATTGGTCGACGACACTGACAGGCTTCAGGGCTAGACAGAGTGAAATGCCCAGCAGATTATCAACAATATAAAAGTAGTCACAGTGTACACACGCTTCATAGTGGATTTTGGCTGCCAGTGGGTGAATGTAAATACAGACGATGGACTAGAAAATACTGACGACTAACTATTTTATCAAGCAAGTCCAAGAACTGGCGAGGATATGTCCTAGCAGTCTACTTGCTCTTTTTACACACACACACACACACACACGCACACACAGGGCCGGCGCGTCCAGAATAGAGACGGCGCGGCGGCGACACCTCCCTCCCCCTCCGCGTCCTCAGTTACATCCGCGATTACAACCCTAAGATTTCAACCGCGACACTACCCCCCCCCCCCCCCCCCCCCCCCCCCCCCGGTCCTCACTTTACAAACGGGTCCCTTTGATCACCCTTTGCCTAGAGCTTTACCCTATTCAGAGACACACACACACACACACACACACATCAACCTCCTAAGAGGAGACACTCACACAAACGACCGTCCTCAGAGGAGACACACACACACATTACACACACACACACATAGCTGACTATCCATAAACAAAGCGGCACGCGTCGCGTTTTCAACGTGGCTTTACACGCGATATGAGAATATAAAGAGTTAACCTGATACAGCACACGCGGTTACAAGTAACAAAACACAACTAAATGCATAATTTGCAAGATAGAGTAAACAAGGCAACAATTTTAATCGCACGTACTTACACTGGTGAAATGGGGGTAGAAACTGATTCATGATCCACTGATTCTTGTTCTGACAGTCTTTACTGATCCTTCCTTTAACAAACTGATGAAGTCTTCTTTGTAAGCAGGTAGTTTCCAGAGGCTCTCGATCTGCTCAAGGCTAGGCTATATTGCTAAGGTTTCATCTTTGGGTGAACTGTCAATAATCTCCATCTGCACAGCGTGACTTCATTCTACCGGTGTCTGTGTGTGTCTCTGTGTGTGTGTGTGTGACTTTTTTCTGTTAGTGGGCGGGGCCGCAGGTTTCAAATCTCCCGGGCTTGCGCGTGCAACTACTTGTGTTTCGTAGCTGCGTCATCGCGAAACACCTAATAACTCGTTATCAAGACGACTCGTTTGAAGCACTATGAGTCGACTCTTTTATAGATGAATCAATAGTTTTAAACACTGTACACTTACAGATTTAAGCCTTAGCTGGATATTTCACTTCACTTAGAGCTGTGTGACACACTACATGGAAGGGCATTTTCAAAAAGCCATAATATGGGCTCTTTAAAGGGGCTAATAATTTTGTCCTTAAAATGGTGTTTAAAAAATTAAAAACTGCTTTTATTCTAGCTGAAATAAAACTAATAAGACTTTCTCCAGAAGAAAAAATATTATCAGACATACTGTGAAAATTTCCTTGCTCTGTTAAACATCATTTGGGAAATATTTAACAAAAGACAAAAAAAATTTTAAGGGGGGCTTATAATTCTTGACTTCAACTGTCTAATTTGTTACCCTTTTAGGAATATTAACACTTTTATTGTTTTGAGAGATATTTTTATATATATATATATATATATATATATATATATATATATATATATATATATATATATATATATATATATATATATATACATACCATAATTATGAGCACTATTAGATGATTAGATGTGATTTTTTTTTTTTTTTTTTATAGATTTTTTTTAACATCTCATAGTTGTATCAAGTATCTGGATTTAAATTCCCTGTTTTGAAAATACCTTAGCTGTTGTACTGCTTTAAATAACATTAACATTAAAAGAAAAACGTTTGTCCAAATAAAGTTCATAACATATGTATTAATAAAATCAGAATCATACTTGTGTTGAGAAATTGTAATTAACAAATGGCTTCAATGATTGTGTTGATTCAGTCAGAGACGACGATGAACTCAGTGCCGATGCCTCAGCGGAGGATGACGGCACAGGAGATCTGTTACCAGCGCATGCAGAAAGCACAGCAGCAGGCAGCACAGCTGGCGGAGGCTGTAAAGACTGCATCTGCATCCACCTCCAGCAACCCAGTGCTGGGAATCTCTGGAGAGAAACGACGGGTGGCACACCGACCAAATGCCTCCCTGCCCTCCTCAAAGCCTGGTATGAAGAATCTGTAGTCTCCTTGCAGCAGGAGTAAGTGTTAGGAAGTCAACACATTCATCTATATTTATGTTGATCTTTTGCAAGTTGATGCCAGCAGTCGGGTGTTGTCGCCCACAAGGGGGGTGACAGATCAGCTTTCAGTAAAAGCTCAAACATCGGCGGGTATCCTGTCAAAGACCATATCTACTACAGTGCAGAAAAGAGTGGCTCACACACCCACTTTGAAGGTAATGTCACCAAATACCTATGAATTAACTGAGCACTTCAGTCATGACTAGAAATAGTGTGTGACCTGTAAAGTCAAGTCAAACTTTGTCATTCCACTACATTTGTGGACATACAGAGGAGTGAAATGTCATGTCTCGCAGGACAGCAGTGCTACAAAAACTTAAATACAAACACAACACTGTACATTAGAGCTATAAAATAACATAATTAACATATACTAAAAGATACGCAACTATACACATAAGACAGGCTATACAAGTACGTTTACATGAGACTGAACAATGCTGTGCAGGATATTGTGCAAGAGAGGTACTGTATTAATGGTGAATATTGTGCATAAGAGGTATTTAAGGTTTAAAATTATGCGAAGGGGTTATTAAAATATGTTTAGCAGCATGTGTGTGAAATGTCAGGATAATTTTTATATCTTTTTAGTATTGTATTTCTTTATTAATAGTGTGAATTACATAAAAATTCTTAAGTTATTAATTATTTGAACTTTAATATTATTTGTGTGTGTATTTGTATGTGTGTATATGTGTGTGTGTATGTATGTATATGTATGTATATATATATATATATATATATATATATATATATATATATATATATATATATATATATATATATATATACACACACACACACAGTTGAAGTCGGAATTATTAGCCCCCCTTTGATTTAAAAAAAAAAAAAAATTTCCCAAATGATGTTTAACGGAGCAAGGAAATTTTCACAGTATGTCTGATAATATTTTTTCTTCTGGAGAAAGTCTTATTCGTTTTATTTTGGCTTGAATAAAAGCTGTTTTTAATTTAAAAATAAAACATTTTTAAGGTCAAAATTATTAGCCCCTTTACCCTATATATTTTTTCGATGGTCTACAGAACAAACCATCGTTATACCCTAACCTGCCTAGTTAACCTAATTAACCTAGTTAAGCCTTTAAATGTCACTTTAAGCTGTATAGAAGTGTCTTAAAAATATCTTGTCAAATATTATGTGCTGTCATCATGGCAAAGATAATATTGAATAATATTAAATTCTAAATATTAGAGCTTTAAATTATTTTTTATTAATAATTTCATGTATTTTATTATCAAAAAGTAATTTAAAGCTCTAATAATTTAGCAAAAAAAACATTTTATTTTATTATAAAAATAAATTCAGCTTTGGTGATCAGAAGAAGGATTTAGAGCAACAGATCTTAATGTTTAAAAAAATATATAATAATAATAATAATTTATGTACATAAATAAACCTGTAAATAATCAAACAGTGCATTTTACCACATGGAAAAACAAATAATTATACAAAATGTAAGTAATAACATTTATAATGTAGTACACATTTTAATGGTTATTTTAAGTGTATTAAATATAATTTCAGCTATTAAATAAGATTAGTTTATATGAAAAAAATAATATAAAAATTGCAATTAAAAGTCCAGACTCTTGCAATCATTTCTGTTTATTAGTTGCAATCATTTTTTTCATCATTCATTCAATTTAAAATAAGATATTTGCATATTTATTAAATCAGATCAAAGCATGAAATTTTTGCTGTAATGTCTCCATGTATTAAACACATTATTTGATCAACCTTTTCAGCCCACCACTTGACAAACTTTGTCTGCCCACCACAGAGCTCTACCATGAAGCGACCTGTCATTCCTACTGAATTTGGGGCCAAGGTACCCACCATTGTCCGCCAGCGTTACCTCAACATCTTCATCGACGAGTGCCTGAAGTTCTGCTCCTCTGAACAGGACGCTTTCCAATTGGTGAGCCATACAGCTTTCACAATTTCATTTCATTTCGAGTAATGTCGGACCCCTCAGATATGATTGTGGGTGTTTTCTCTGCTCTCAGGCTCTGGAGGAAGAGAAGGTGGTTTATGACAGAAGCAGCAGTAAAAACATCTACCTGAATGTGGCTGTGAACACGGTGAAGAAGCTCCGCAGCAGAACCACGCCTGCGTCTCCTGTCACCAGTGTGTCTGAAACACACACATTCAGATCAATACACTTCACAATACACTACATTATTTAAAGTGACTGAGCATACACTAAAATTCAGTTACATTACGCTTTTAAGAGATAAAAGTACTTTATTATTGATCATCCAAAAGTCTGAGACAAATTTTAAAAATATGTCATTCCAAATCTAATTTAATCAGGAAAGTAATCAAAGCCTTTGGATTTTGAAAAAGGTAAGACATTATGAGATGTTCAGAAATATTTTGATGTAAAATGAACTGGATTAATATTATTAGGCCATTAATTGTATAAGCAAATATGTGAAGTTTGTGAAGCTTATAACACAACAAGTGTGAAGAGACACTAGAGATTTTACTAGAGATTTCACTTTAGTTGTTCTGCTACTAATATATTTCTAGGGTTTCTACAGGTCTTAACTTGCCTTTTCACAGTTTAGGGCTTTTAAAGTGTCTTAAAACAGCAGGAATTCTTAAATTCATAACGTATTAAAATTGAATGTTGCATGCTACACTAAAATGAATAAATAGTTATATACTGGTTCTTTCTAATCGAAATATAGACACATCCTTAAATCATGATCATTTCTTAATTCTGCATCTCATATGAACGCAAGTTTTGTTTTCTGAGAAATAGATCAAATTAAGTTTATCAGATGTCAGCGCCACATGAATAGAACTTAAGTCAACTTTTTTAGGACAGTTAGTGGATGTTTGTTTTTGTTTTAATCATGAACTGGTGATTTTTGTGCTGTTTGTTCCTCAGAGAGCCCGGCTGTATCTGTGAATAAAAAAGCTCAGTCTCATGAAGATGTTCTTGGTGGACGACTTGCTGCCACAACCAGCTTCACAATCAACCGCTCCGGGAAACAGCATGATGTCAACCTGAAGGGTACCTGTTTTGTTTTGTTTTGTTTTGTTTTGGATTTAGTTTTTGTTGTTGTTTTTGTTTTTGTTGTTGTTTTGGTTTTTGTTGTTGTTTTGTTTTTGTTTTGTTTTTGTTTGTTGTTGTTTTGGTTTGTTTTTTGTTGTTGGTTTGGTTTTTGTTGTTGTTTGGTTTTTGTTTTGGTTTTTGTTGTTGTTTTGGTTTGGTTTTTGTTGTTTTGTTTTGGTTTGGTTTGGTTTTTGTTGTTGTTTTGTTTTGGTTTTTGGTTTTGTTGTTGTTTGGTTTGGTTTGTTTTGGTTTATTTTTGTTTTTGGTTTGGTTTTTGGTTTGTTTTGTTTTTGGTTTGGTTTTTGTTTTCTTTTTTTTCTTTTTTTTTTAAGTTTAGTTTTGTTTGTTTTTACTTTTGTTTTTAGTTTAGTTTTTGTTTGTTTGTTTGTTTGTTTGTTTTGTTTATGGTTGGTTTGGTTTTTGGTTGTTGTTTTTGTTTGTTTTTTTTATTATTTTTTTGTTTTGTTTTGTGCCGTTCTTTATAATTTGTCTTATTATTTAATTTTATTATTTTGTTTTACATTTTATTAAAAAAAAAAATATTTTATGTAAAAACTCTGCTTTTTGTATTTTTTAAGAAATCAAGTTTTTAGTTTTAATAATTTCCATAAATCATGTTTTAGTAATAGCACTCTTCCATACACAACATTTGAAAACATGATATCTGAAAATGACTAAAAACTCCTGATATGATAAGAGTAGGGACTAGGTATTTATGCATTTTGTTTATGTCATGCATGTTGTTTTTCAGGTGCCATTCTTTACAAGAAACTAAGAAAATATGCTATGACAGAAGAGCAGCTGCAGGAGCACGGCTACCCTCTGCCTCATCCAGAGATATCAGGACACGCTGTCGTCCATAACCTACCAGAGAAGAAAAACAATGACCGTAGGCTTCATTTGAATGATCTGTTTGTTTATGCTAATTGTTCACATTACATTCGATAACAGAGTCAAACCACTAGGTGGTGCTACACTCAAACTTACATCACACCATGTGACCAATAATGTTTTTATTTCCAGTAACGATCAAGTTTACAGAGATTTATGACAAGACTTGCCATTTAATTATATTTGGAAAAATCTTCCTCTATCATAGCTTGTCCTAAATTTGTTTGTCAGCTTTCTCCAAAATCTGCTGTCGATGTGGAGCTGAGTATAAGGTGAACTCTAACGGCAGCTGTGTGCGTAAAGAGGAGTGCAGTCATCACTGGGGCAGATTACGCAGAAACAGAGGTCAGTGTGTGGATGTGAGAGCTTGAGATGAGATTCTGCATCTGCCTCATGTGTTTCAGTGCTTATTGTGCATGTTATCTGTCTGTTATGCCAAACAATGCTCTGTTTATTTGTTTAATGTAGTTCCAGGAGGTTGGGAGACACTTTACAACTGCTGCTCTGGTGCGGTCGGTTCTCCTGGATGTGAAGTGTGTAAAGTAAGTCACGTCTTAATAATTTTTTTTCAAGACAACAAATATTTTCTATATCTATTAAATGAGATTTAAAATGGGCTTTGTTTGACCTGTCAAATGTAACAAGCTTAATTATAATGAAAATCATGGTAAATCTGCAATACTATAATAATTTTACATATGCCAATTCCCTAGATGATTTTTTAAAACCAAGTTTTACCATTTTTTAATCAGATACATAATGTATATACATTTAAATGAATTCTTTTATGGTGGATGGGAACTAAAATAAATATATTTATAATGCTTGTCAACAATCACACACACACACACACACACACACACACTTAATAATAACTGAGGGGTCCATCTTCTCTATCTGTTCTGAAACAGGTTTCCAAGTAATATAAAACATATAGTATAGTATATTCTAGGGCTGCACAATGTACCGTTTCAGCATCGATATTGCAATGTGCGCATCTGCAATTGTCACATTGCAGGATATGCAATGTTGAGATTATAATTGAGCAAGAGCCATAATTTCAAAAACATGAGATTTGTAGAGTTTAACCATAAAATGCCTGAGATTGGATTAGGCACAAGAAATTGTAGCATTTAAAATAAATTTGTTATTATTTAGTTAATAAATATTCAGTTTATTAAATTATTTATACAATGAAGACTATACTGTGCTATTTTATATATGATTACTCAGTTTCTAATCTTTCTTTTACTTTTCTATTTGCTTTATTGTGTTTATTTATGCTTTTAAATAGTTTATTATAGTTTAATCACTAGCACTGTCGCCTCACAGCAAGAAGGTCACTGATTCGAACCCTGGATGGGTCAGTTGGCATTACTGTATGGAGTTTGCATGTTCTCCTCGTGTTTGCGTGGGTTTCCTCCAGGTGCTCCGGTTTCCCCCACATTCCAAAGACATGTGCTATAGGTGAATTGAATAAACTAAATTGGCCGTAGTGTATGTGTGTAAGTGCAAGAGTGTATGGGTGCTTCCCAGTGTTGGGTTGCCGCTGGAAGGGCATCCGCTGGGTAAAAACATATGATGGATAAGTTGGCGGTTCATTCCACTGTGGTGACCCCTGATAAATAACTAAGCCGAAAAGAAAATTAATGAATGAATTTTAATCATGATTCACAAGCAGAATAATTATAAATCAATCTAAATTATTGAATTCTTTCCAAAGGGAGCTATTCAAGCTATCTGGTGAAATTATATTCATATCGCAATATATTTTGAAAAAAAATTAAATATTACAATGATTTATTTTTCCAACATTGTGCAGCCCTAATATATTTATTGTATGTTTTCATATGGACTGCAGTGTAATAACCAAATATTGAAAATTCCAAAAATAGTTTAAGCATACATAGGCAAGTATGTTATATACTAATGATAAACATAAAATGTAAAGGCACACAAGATGCTTTTTTAATGTGTTCAGAAGGCTTTTGTTTGCCTAAACAGGACAATGAAGTTGAGTTTGAGTCTTTTGTTAGTTGAATCTATCAGACAAAGCTTTAAATAAGGTTTCTAAAGGGAGCTTTATACTGAAAAGAGTTCATTGAGCCCTGTGTGTGCATTCTGTGAGGAATACGAATAACTGTTTTTCTGTTTCTTTTTCCTTTAGCAACATGTACAAGATGGGCGAAAGGAATCTTTGGATGGATTTGTAAAGACTTTTAGCAAACCCTTGCCAGTAGATGGTAATGCCGGCGTCTACGCCTTGGACTGTGAGATGGTGAGAATAACAGTTCTTTAAAAACACCCACACTTAGTTTAGATTTGGATAAAAACCTAATAATAGAAACAGGATGAAAGTCTGTAGGCTCTATATGAAGATGATTTTAAAGCCTTTACTAAACTTGTTTTATAGTGCTACACAAAGCAAGGTTTGGAGCTGACCAGAGTGACCGTCATTAACTCTGAACTTAAGGTGGTCTACGACACTTTTGTCAAACCAGGAAGCAGAGTGGTGGATTACAACACACGGTAGGACTCGGGTTAAGATAGAGATCAGGATTGCCTTCAGTTTTTCAACTATCATGACAGCTGCGTCTGCTGTGTCCAGGTTTTCAGGTGTGACGGCGGATGATCTGGAAAACACCACCATCAGTCTGCGGGACGTCCAGGCGGTGCTGCTCAGCATGTTCAGCGCAGACTCCATCCTCATCGGACACAGTCTAGAGAGCGACCTGTTTGCACTCAAGGTTCACACAAACACACACTTTATAATGATTCAAAACCTAGTGTGATGCCTACATAGCATTTTTAGGAATTTTAATTGTGCACTTTGCGAAACAGGAGCATTATAGTATGAAATAATAGCTTTGAGTGCTGGGCAAAGATTATTTGCAATTAATTGCAACCAAAATAAAAGCTTTGACATAAGATATGTGTGTTTTTATATATATATATATATATTCATTAGGTATGTGTTGTACAAAGACATCCATAAAACGTTTTTTTGCATATATATTTAAATTTATATCTATAATTTGTATCATATACACATAAGCAATTTCCTAAATATATTCATGCATGTGTGTATTTATATAAACATATTAAATAGTAACAGTACAGACACATATAGTATGTCAAAACAAAGGTTCATTTTGACTACTATTTAAGCACTACTATTTATCTTAAAGGGTTAGTTCACACAAAAATGAAAAAATCGTTATTAATTACTCACCCTCATGTTGTTCCAAACCCTTGAGACCTTCGTTTATCTTTGGAACACAAATTAAGATATTTTAGGTTAAATCTGAGAGTGAAATCAAATTTCAGAAGAATACCAAAAAAACACACATTCTCAAAACAGACCATATGCCTTCAGTGGTTCAATCGGAGTATTATCAAGCTACAGGAATACTTTTGTGTGCACATAAAACTTCTCCTCGGTATCAGTATAGGGTGTGTTCATGAGAAGTACAGCGGGACAAAAACATTTTTCAAAATTGTCCCAAGAAAAGAATGGATACTCTTTAATAGTTTTAGGACAACTTTGTTGAAAGGTTTTTAATCCACTTCAAATGTTGACTACTGTATACCTGGATGCCTGCACACTGTTTGCCTTCCTCTGTTTGAAACTAAGCATAGGTGCATCCAAGGTATGCATTAGCAGTGCACTCTATACTGACACTGAGAAAAGAAAATGATGAATAAAGGTATTATTTTTGTTTTATGTGTGCACTAAAGTTTTTTTTTAGCTTCATAATATTCTAATTAAACCACTGAAAGCATACAGTATGTTTTGAGATATTTTTACTTCATCTTTGGACTTGGAATGAGTCTGGAATAGTCATGGGCTGTTATAAAATTCTGACAGTATGATAACCTTGGATAAAAAATAATATCACGTTTTCACGGTACTGTGATTACTGCTATAAAATATACTCTTTTTAAATGTCTGGGTAAAAGACAAACAATTTTCCCCTTTGAAAACAATATATTTAATTTTTTTGAAAGATTTAAAATATTTTGGAGCAGTAAAGATGTCAGGCTAAATGATGAAAATGAATCATTGACTTCTGCTGTCTTTATTAGTTTCAAAAACACAGATATCTTTACAATTTAAAACTTCATCTTTGGATATTATTTCTGTTGAATATAATGTTGTCCAAAAAAAAAAAAGGAAAAAAAAAGGAAATTGAAAATCATACACATACCTTAGGAACGGTATTACAGAACATTTTGGCGGTTTTAAAACCTTGACCGCGGTATACCTTGCTGTCTGTGTAGGATGAGGGAGCTCTCAAATTTCCCTTAAAATATCTTCATTTGTGTTCCAAAGATGAAATTTATCTCAGGGGTTTTGAAGAATATGAGTGTGAATAATGACATACTTAAATTTTTGAGTGAACTAACCCTTTTAAACATTATTTACATGCATTACAATATTCAGTAGCTTTTAAAATGCTCTGACCATTATTTATACAGTAATGTGGCACAGATCAAAATGGTTCCTTTTTTATAGAAACTCTTTGTTTAATATAATGTTGCTGTCTGTTCTCTGTTTTCTAGCTCATTCACAGTATGGTTGTAGACACTGCTATTGTGTTTCCTCATCGTCTGGGTTTGCCCTACAAACGTGCTCTGCGTAACCTTATGGCCGACTACCTCAAACGCATCATCCAGGACAACGGTACTAATCTGCATTATCATGACTAGATTCTGGGTGAAACTCACCAAGAAGTTGTGTACAATACATATTTCATCCTAGAGAAATAAAAAATGCAAATTGCAGAAAGAAACAATTCCTAAGGTTCTAAGACTTTGGGAACACATTGTCAATATTTGTTAACATTTGTTCACATCCACTAACATTTAAGAGTACTCCAGCAGCATATATTTATCTATATTAATGTTAACCCCAACATTCATTTATTTCTTTATTTTAATTGTATTTATTTTAAAAATGAGGATAAAATAAATTCAATACTGCAAATACTACAGTGAGTAACATTTTATTTGAGGGTCTCCTTTCTACACAAATTCCATCTACTTGTTATAATCATAAATTATGCATAACTATATGCATCTAACCCTAAGACTAACCCTCATCATTCAACTCTAACCATTCAGTAAGTACTTGTAGTTCATTAATATTACTCAGTTCTTACATGTGTAGTTACACTGTAACAAAGATACCATAGCATAAAGTGTACCTCTACTTTGCCACCACAATTTATACTATTTAGCAATATACAGTTTTTGCCATTTGCATTTTATTTTGTGTAGTTTTATTTTATTTTTTTTTTATCTGGTCTAATGTACTTGTTAAAGCTGTATTATGAGAAGTGTGTTATTAGGTCCACTTGTACATCTTAAATCACAGGAGTCAAAACCAGTTCCCGGAGGGCCGCAGCTCTGCACAGTTTAGTTCCAACCCTGCTTCAACACACTTACCTGTAGGTTTCAAACAACCCTGAAGGACTCAATTAGTTTGATCAGGTGCGTTTGATTAAAGTTGGAACTAAACTGTGCAGAGCTGCGGCCCCCCAGGAACTGGCTTTGACACCTGTGTCCTAAATGTTCTGAGATTCTTTTCTTGGCTTTAACTAAAACTGTTTTACTTTGTTCCTAGTCTTGCATAGTCAGACCTCAGACATGACATGACGTGTTCAATACTTACTTTCCCCGCTGTATATATCATTGTGAGAATTGTGTACTTTTAATAATCAAGCATTTAAGTCCAATTGTTAAATGCTCCATCGTCACAAAAGTCTCCTCACATTAAAACACGAGTGTACCGGCAGTAAATCACTGATTAGTTAATGTCTCCAAAAGTTATACGTATAATAAGGAGCACTGTCGATATAAACATCGTAGCTTTTTTTTATCCGCTCAAACTTGCTTCCATGTGGGGGCGCTACTGAGCAGGCAATGGAGTAAGGTAAAAGTTGGGTGAGCTCTGCAAAAAATGTAATATAACTCATAAATCTAAGGCGCTTTCATCGAAAATATGAGATGCTACATCTGTCTGATTCTTTCAAAATCCATATGGTGGGCAAATTACGTAAATATAAGTACACAGGGAAAATCGCTGCTAATCAAGAGGTTGCTAATATATCTAGCATGATGTCCGAGCCAGCCGAACACACTGACATTTTGGAGATTAAAGCTGAGCTAATTTCATCTATCAAAACAGAAATAACATCACTCTTTCAAACAGAACTGAAAACTGAACTGTCAAACGAATTCAAAAGGGTCAAAGCCGAATTACAAGCAGTTAAATCCGAGATAGCAAGCAACGCTTCGGCTGTTCGCTCAGATCTTGAGGCAATTAAAACGACAGTGTCAGACATGGAGCGAGGCTTATCCAGCTGCTCAGACGATGTTACAGAACTGCAAAACACTGTGCGCAAACTGGAGAAAAACGTAGAAACTTGCTTCCATGTGTGTTTTTTAAAAGATCAACTCCCAGAAATCCTGTATATTTAAACCAATCAGATCTGCTAAAGTGTTTTCCAGAAAAGTGTGC
Organism: Danio aesculapii; assembly: GCF_903798145.1. NCBI lineage: Eukaryota > Metazoa > Chordata > Actinopteri > Cypriniformes > Danionidae > Danio > Danio aesculapii. The sequence continues at coordinate 32,820,994 of NC_079442.1, read as the reverse complement.
CATATGCATCAGACGTTTAGCCAAAGGTCTATAGGCGGTGCTTTGGCATGAGGCTGAGACTAGTCAGATCATAACATGCCACTAAATAACATGCTTGTTTATGTGTTTTCAGTCGGAGGGCATGACTCCAGTGAGGACGCCAGGGCCTGCATGGAGCTCATGGTCTGGAAAATCAAAGAGGATGCCAAGGTGAAGAGATGACCTCTGACCCTGACTGTTTTCTCTCTCTCTGTCTCTCTCTTTCGCTCTCTCTCTGTCCATATTACGACTCGCAATGATTGTCAATGAACAGAGAGTCAAAGAGGAAGAGTCACTGGAGCTCTTCATAATGGGCCGCGCGTCACTTGGGTCGGATAAACTGCATCTGAGTAAATCCTGCAGTCTAAATGAGGGGTAAAGAAAGAGAAGGACTGACACAAAGCGGAGGAGATTGCAGAGCCCTGATCATCACGACTCCTAGCAACCCCAAGCTAACAAGCAATCCTAATTCCCACCATGCTAAAACAGACCTAGTTATGACCAGTATCATCAGCAGCAGTGGGCATAGATTGGCGCAGGGGTAACTTTGGTTAAGTTAAAAAAGTATTCTCTATTGTTTTTTATGTTTTCAAGGACCCTGCGCCCCCATGATCATCATTTTTTTGATGGTGTTTTAATGTGTCACTTTCGGTGAAGGTCTGTGTTGCACTATAAGGATGTTTGTGATATAGTTGTACATGATATCCACAATTATACTTGAAACCATGTGTTTTCAGCACTGATGTGATGTCACTTCCTCTAATAATAATGTATAGCAATCCACATCAAAGACAAAAAAGCTGTCTAGTTGCGAATATGTAAAACTAGTTCATTCTGACACTTTCATGACTCATTGCCTTGTAAAGCAGACGCAGTATTATGATTTGTATGCAAATTAGTAAAGTTTGTTTACACATTTAAATTGGATAACGTTTTGTTTGTATTTCATTTGCACAGAGCATCATTTTTTAATCATAATTTATTTTATGCCATTTAATGTATAAAAAATAATTTTACAGCTGAAACACTAGAAACGTTTTGTCTTAAATGCAGGCATTTCACTTTAAAATCATTAGTTTAAAAAATATTACTTCAGAAAACTGTCATAAAGGTCAGTATGGTTGTACAGTGTTATTAACAATGTCAAGAGCTATAAAAATAGTTGTTTTTGTAGCGGTTTAGTTTTGTTTTCTATTAAAAACTACATTTTTAGATTTTATGACACTGTTTACAGCACCTTAACATTACTATATAGGGTTCAGAGGTGTAAATAAAACTGTAATGTGAAGCAATGTGTCCTGATTTTATGCTTTTTAGCATTAAATATTTCAGTCAGGCATATTTAGTCTAAAAGACATTCAATAATACACTAAAAGACTCTTTTTAAAGGGGTAGTTCACCCAAAAATGGAAATTCTGTCTTGAAATATCTTGTGTTCATCAGTAACTCATAAAGGTTTAAAACCACACGAGGGAGAGATAGTAAATGATGAGATGGTTTTCATTTTTGGGTGAATTATCCTTTGAGTATTACAGCAAAGCCTCTAAATACTCATTAATGTAATATTTATATGTTGCCACTATACACTCATCGCCTACCTAAAGTTCTAATCAGCCAATCATATGGCAGCAACTTAATGCATTTAGGTATGTAGACTTGGTCAAGACGATCTGCCGCCGTTCAAACCGAGCATCAGAATGGGGAAGAAAGGTGATTTTGAATGTGGCATGGTTGTTGGTGCCAGACGGGCTGGTCTGAGTATTTCAGAAACTGATGATCTACTGATGATCTTCAGATGATCTACTGTGATTTTCACGCACTATCATCTCTAGGGTTTACAGAGAATGATCCGACAAAGAGAAAATATCCAGTGAGCGGCAGTTCTGTGGGTGCAAATGCCTTGTTGATGTCAGAGGTCAGGAGAATGGGCAGACTGGTTCGAGCTGACAGAAAGGCAACAGTAACTCAAATAACCACTCGCTACAACCAAGGTATGCAGAAGAGCATCTCTGAACACACAACACGTCCAACCTTGAGGCAGATGGGCTACAGCAGCAGAAGACCACACCGGGTGCCACTCCTGTCAGCTAACAACAGGAAACTGAGGCTACAATTTGCAGAGGCTCACCAAAATTGGACAAAAGAAGATAAAAAAAAAACGATGCCTGGTCTGATGAGTCTTGATTTTCTGCTGTGACATTCGGATGGTAGGGTCAGAATTTGGCGTCAATAACATGAAAGCATGGATCCATCCTTCCTTGTATCAGCGGTTCAGGCTGGTGGTGGTGGTGGTGTAAAGGTGTTTTTTTTTTTTTTTTGTTTTTAGTTAATGTTCAGTGCACTTACATTTTTAAAGACAATTAAGTTTTAACTTAATCTATTTGTGTTGGGACAACATGACGAAATTTTGTGTAACCCAGCATTTTTTACAGTGTATATGTTTAGTGCAAGAAAGGCATTTGTGTAACGTGTAACAATGACATCTTAAAATAGTGTTACCAACATTTTTAAGGATTTAAAATATACATTTCATATGAGTCTGTGTCCTTTTATATGTTTTGAACAAGCCAGAATAAATATATCTTCATGGGTTTTCACCTGTTTTAAAATGCTAGAAGCATATTTGAAACATTAAAACAGACAGTTTGCCTAAATTTATTCAGCTTTCTATGTACATTATCAGAAATAACAGCCTGATCTCGTGAGGAAATGTAACTCATTTACATTTTGTCAGTTTAGTGGCTAATTCATATCAGTTCAGTCATACAAAAATGTAGTATTTAAAAAGGAGGCATGACACCCAACCGTCATCTGGGGATTAGCAAACAGTACTAAATTGAATGAATGAAATCGTAAGAATTCATACAAATTAGCCACTAAATCAAAAAGTTACAAATTGCTGTGAGATTGCATTGGAAATAAAGGTAAGCTGTCACTTGGGTGGTACTGTCTGAAAAAGTACATGTTTGTACCTAAGCATGGGCCAGCGTCCTGACATTTTTTACTACCCATCAGATTATGCTACCAACACTGTATTTGAATGGTTTTGAGGTTGTGGTTAGGGATTGGGTAGGTTAGGGCAATATTCCAGCTTCACACTAAAATTTACACTGGTAGCAAAATCTGATGGGTAGGATCTTGCGTCATAAAAATGTGCTACCTACTTTTTGAATGAGAAGTAGGACAATCTAACAAGGTAGGAAAAATTGACAAAACATCGGTACAAGATTCTGACAGTATGATAACCTTGTATTAAAAATATCACGATCTCACAGTATCACAGTATTGTCATTAAATAAGTTATTTTAAAAGGTCTGGATAGGGTGGCTCAGTGGTTTGCACTGTCGCCTAACAGCAAGAAGGTTGCTGGCTCGAGTCCCGGCTGGTCCAGTTTCTTGGGTATTTCTTTGTGGAGTTTGCATGTTCTCCCTGTGTTTGTGTGGGTTTCCTCCGGGTGCTTGGGTTTCCCCACAGTTCAAACACATGCGCTATAGGTGAACTGAATAAACTAAATTGGCTGTAGTGTATGAGAGTGTGTAAATTTGAGTGTATGGGTGTTTTCCAGTACTGGGTTGCGGCTGGAAGGGCATCCTCTGCGTAAAACAAATCCTGGAATAGTTGGTGGTTCGTTCCACTGTGGAATCTCTGAAATATAGACTAAGCCGAAGGAAAATGAATGAATCAAAATGTGTGGCTACAGAAACAACAACTTTTTGTTGGATATAAAGTAAGGTCATTGTACAGGCCCATTGCCTGCTTGGTTGTAGAAGCAATTTGTTTTTCTAATGTTTTCTGAATCGTAAGCTGACCACAGCTTTATGATGGTCCTTTGCTGCTGGAGATACTGTTGCTTTAAAGAAATAAATGAAATTGTCTTTGATAACACATAAACAAAACAAAAATGTACATATACTGCAGGAATGGTATAACAGAAAAGTTTTAAAACTGTGACTTTCCCATACCACAGTAAACCTTGAAACCAGTTATCGTCCCATACCTAAAGGGTACCATTGAGAGTGACAAAATAGAGTATTTAGTGATGTTTCATTGTAACCTGTCTGTTTCTCTATATCTTCCTCCAGTTACCCAGCATGTCTATACTGATATATGGAGACCTTTTTCTCCAGCAGGTGCCTGACCACAAACTCTTTCTCCAGCAGCTGTTTTTCTCGCACAACAAAGTCACACAAAGAGCCCGTGAAGGCATAGAGGGAGGTCTATTGTATGGCGCTCACCCCAGGCCCATGTGTTTACCCAGGGCCCCAACCATCTCATGTCACAGATCCGGACCCCAGGTATTAAAAACTACGGTAGGATCAATACCTCGCACAATGTCCGGACGACTGGGAAGGGGGGCGACTCTCACTGTTTATTGAGTGATTTAAAGATTTGAGCATGTGCAGTGAGACAGCTTAAGGTCTTCTTCATTATCAAGTTCGATCAGGCGCTCTTCTGATCACCTCTGACTGATGAGGTCAAAGAGGGGGTCAGTGCTAGCTTTTTGTCATTTGGTTGGATATTTTATCACTTGATGCGATGGCAATTTCATATGATACACACTGTAAAAAGTGTTCCACACAATTCTGCCACGTGTCCCAAGACAAATCTATTAAGTTTTTACAAATTTAAGTGGATTGAACATAAAACATTTAAGTTGTCCCCAAAAAGCCTCAAGAATTTTGTTTATTGAGCTCATTTTAAATAAGTAGTTTGAACAGTTAGTGCAGTTAAAGTTGACATTATGAGCCTTTCTGTGAAATATACAGTTTAACTTAGAGAAGATTTTTTTAACATAATACTTTAAATGACTAATTTCTTTTGGTGATAGACAGTGCATAATATTTCACAGTTATTTTGAAAGATACTAGTATTCAGCTTAAAGTGCCATTTAAATGTCTAACTAATTAGGTTAACTAGGCAATTTAGGTTAATTAGGCAAGTCAAGGTCTGCATCTGTATCCAATCATAATAAATATTATTGCCGCGGTCACACTAAAGATTGAGCATGCTAAATTCTGTCTGCTGCTGCAAAAATTGATTAAACAAGTTGACTAGACATTAACCAATGTGAGCGATTGGTGCATATTTTAAATGTCTGTACAGAGAGGTCATTTGATCTTGGATTGGTCTCAAGCAACCACGTGATGCGATTTCGCAGGTCAGAATTCACCAAGCATGAACTTTCCAACGCAGTGATCTGCGAAACTTGTCACACGATCTTGCGTTTCTGGTCTGCCGTATGAATGGAAGTCTATGGGGCAAAAAGTGCTGTGTGACTGCGGCATAAAGGGGCTAATAATATTGACTTTAAAATTAGTTTAAAATAAATCAAAAGCTTTTTTTTATTATTCAAGCCAATCTATAGGGATGAGACTTTCTCCATGATGAAGAGACAATATATAGGAAATACTGAAAATGTCTGTGCTCAATTAAACATAAATTGTGAAATATTTAAAACATTAATCAATTTTACAAGATGACTAATAATTTAGCCTTTTCTTGCGAAATAATTTATTACTCAGTATTTTTTAATTAAGCATGTCAGTTGGGATTAAGCTAATCTGGTATCATGAGTTATTAGCCCATCTTGTCACCTAATTAGGCGATTGATCCTCTGGTTATTTCCAATATTGATTTGTTAGGCTTAAGTTAAGCTAAACTCGAGCTGTGATCTGGTTTAAGAGGTTTTGTTCAGGGTTGAGTCGATGGGGATTTAAATAAGACTTCACTTAAGTGTCTGTTTCAGCTCATTTTGAGTCTTGTTAGTTCATATTAATGTCAATTTTAAGCTGTTTCTGAATTATTTAATAATTGTTAACACTTTCTTCCAGATCCTGGTGTATTGGTCTGTATTTATTGGGTCTTGTGAAAAAGACAATGATTTAGATATTTTGAGATTTTGTTATTGCTTATATTAAGGTTTATTATAATTAATTATTAAAATATAACCATAAAAGTAAAGCCATGTTATAATGTATATATTATTTGATACTTGTAATAACAAAGATGAAAAGTAAACATATAATTTCAGGTAGTTGTCAAGGACGTGTTTTTCATTTAGCTTTACACAACTAAAACACCAAAAACACCAAAAAATAAAAGGTTTGTGCATACATAAAGTATATAATAAATATGTCACAATATTTAATAAAAAAATTTAAATGAAAGGCATAGAATATAAAAACTAATTACAAATGTTTTGTGCATAAAAATTGATTTTGCAAATACAAGTTTTTTTGAATATATATTTACAGTTTAGCCTCTGCCGAAAGATCATTGAATTATGAACTATCAACATGTTCTATCGCTGCTTTAATTAATTTCAAATTTGTCTCAAAGTGTATTTAATTCTAGATTATTAGAATATTGTTATTATTATATATTATTTTCTTGTCTGGTAGCAATCATACACTTTTTAAAAAAATATTATATTACATGCATTTGCCATCTGTATTATCAATAATTGTATTAAGAATTTTATGTGGTTTCATATTATATTCATATTATAACAAGTTTCATATTATATGTTTGCAAGTTATAAGAAAATAAATAATACATACAGTTGAAGTCTGAATTATTAGCCCCCTGTTTATTTTTTTCCCCATTTTCTGTTTAACAGAGAGATGATTTTTTCAACACATTTCTAAACATAATACTTTTAATAACTCATTTCTAAAAACTGGTTAATTTTATCTTTGCCATGTTAACAGTAAATAATATTTTACTAGATATTTTTCAAGATAAAACTGAGTTACATATAGCTTCTATACAGCTTAGTGACATTTAAAGGCTTAACTAGGTTAATTAGGTTAACTAGGCAGGTTAGGGTAATTATGCAAGTCATTGTATAATGATGGTTTGTTCTGTAGACTGTCAAAAAATATATAGCTTAAAAGGGCTAATGATTTTGACCTTAAAAATAAAAAACTGCAGTTATTCTAGCCGAAATAAAAAAATAACCCCTTCTCTAGAATAAAAAAATATTATCAGACATAGTAAAAATGTCCTTGCTCTCTTACACATAATTTGGGAAATATTTAAAAAAAGAAAAAAATTCAAAGGGGGGCTAATAATTCTGACTTCAACTGTATATACAAACACAAAATAAAATACATTTATTAAATTAAGATATTCTGCTGAAATCATATTTACTTCGGCCCAATAAACATATTAATTAACATAAATGCTTTTAGAACATGTTGGTATTCATCATGCTAGTATATTTTTGAACCATTATTGTATAATTTACTCACTAAACTGCCATCTTTAAACATTTATTTTTACTGACAACCTTGCATTGCATTTCTACGGAGACCCTGAAGGGATGTGATGGTGGGGAAAAAAAGGGTGGAACAAAAAAACTGAGAAAAAGAGAAAAAAAATGGGTGATAGGAAAATATATATTTTTAAGTTTTTGCATTCCCTTGCACAGATGTTTTGCACCCACCCAAAAAACCACCCATTTTTCCCCACCATCATGTCCCTTCTGGGTCTTCATACATTTCAGGAGATAATACACTCTAAAAAACAAAATCTTGCCTTTTAAAATTTTTGAGTTCAATCAAATTAACTTTTGTAGTCGTCTCAACTTCCAACATCAGTCAAACAAGCTCAAAATATTATGTTAAACTTTTCATAACTTATAAAAATGAGTTGAAACCTGAATAACTCGTTAAAATAACTTAAAGCAACTTTTGCTGTCGTGAACACTGTAAAGGTAGTAGAAAGGTATTTGGAAACTCCTTCATCCATGACTTTTTAAGGTATTTTACCAAGAGTTCATCTGTTAATAAACAGTTGATAAGTGAGAATCTATGCAAACATCTGGTGCGGGTTTTACTCCTGCAGCGCGTGTGTTTTTTTCCCCCCTCGATAGTTCGATAGGAGCTTTTGTGTTTGCGTGTTCGGCAGCTCTTTAGAGAATATCTGTGCGCGCTTCTTACTGGAGCTTAAACGGTGCATCTGACCTGACGCTTCTGGAGCCGCACTGCGCAGGGTCAGAGGCCACGCTTTAGCCACATCGATTTCCCACTATGAAGAACTCTTTAGTCCCATGGCTCTTCTCCAGAGGCCCCCCTCCACACTCAGAGCTGCCCGGAGAGCCGATTGTGCGGCGCTGGGATCGATTGGGCGACTGTCCGAGGGGCCTCTTGGTTAAGCGGCTCTCTCTCAGATAACTGACAACTACAAAGCTCTCCTTTTGACAGGCGCTTGTCAATACAAATTTCCACTATTGATAAGTAATTAAAGAAAGCGAGAGCATTCTGTGCCTCGCTCCAACATCTGTTAAACAGGAGCTGTAAACAAAACCCCTCAAAAGGCTAAATGAACCCCCTCTGTCCTTCACTAGAGCCCCCCTGTAGTTTTAAAGCAATCCAAATCATATTAAAGAGCATTCGGTTTAGCTGCAGCTTGAGAGAGTCTGTGGAGATAAAAGGTCTGATGCTGCTCATAGATGGCACAAAAAGAGCACAAGTTTGCCTAAACTCAGAACTGAGCACCGCTAGGGAGGTCAATTAAATGATTGCACAATTTGAAAATCAATCTCTAAATTACTTGTGAACAGGTTGATTTTTACATCTAGTGATGCAAAACTGATTGCAGGTGCACTGCTATTTCAAGTTTACATATTAGAAAATTAGTTGAACCATTACAAACATCAGTGTCTTTCGCACTGTTTCACTACATTACACTGTAAAAATGGCCCTGATTTCAATGGTAAAACAAACGGCAAAACATGTCACAGTAAAAATCTGTAACCTGGTTAACAGTAAGTTTCCTTAATGGTAAATAACCATATATAGACTTTTCCCCAGGATTCCCATGTGTGACATTTCACTTTTTATGCTTTTTAAAAATCATAACAATATGGTTGGGGTTTTGTCTGTGTAACAAAGGTATGATGTGTAGATGTTAATACTTTAAAATATCGGTACGTTAACATTATAAATGAATGAAATACGGTTGTTTACTGTAAAAATTCTGTATTTATTTAACAGTTTTACCTTATTTTCAACAGTAAAATACCACAGCTGCTGGCTTTTACCATACATTTTATGGATTTATGGATATGGTAGCACTTGAAAAAATTGAACCACCAACTATTCTGCATATATTTTAGATGCTGTGGATGCACTTCCAGCCCTCCCAGTACTGGGAAACACCCAAACACTCTGACACACATTTATACACTACGAACAATTTGGATTATTAAATTTATTGTATGTTTTTGGACTGGGGGAAACGGAAGCACCCGTAGGAAACCAATGCGAATACGGGGAGAACATGCAAACGCCACACAGAAATGCCAACTGACCCAGCCAGGACTCGAACCAGTGACCTTCTTGCTGTGAGGCGACAGTGCTAACCACCGAGCCACCATGCCACTCTTTTTTAGTGTTTTTAAGTGCAAAAGTATTTTATGTACGAAAGAGCCCTGATTTCTGAGGTCTAAACACACAATATCTTGGCATGCACTGATTAAGTTAGTCTTATTCAGCTTTAGTATTTATTTTAGGTTTAGCTTATTTTAACTTGAGCAGTGTTACTATAGAAGAAGTTTTGGGGTCACTAAAGAACCTTTAGGTGAGTTGTGTGTGTGTGAGAGTGACTAATTTTAAGTCTAAAGAACCCTTTTCCAATATAAAGAATGTTTTATGTAAAGGTTTCAAGGATGTTAAAGATTCTTCATTAAACCATCAATGCCATTAAAAATCTGTTCTGTTTTTTAAGAGTGCAGGGTTTGCAAAACAGATTTTATCTTGTATTTGAATACATGGCTAACCACACACCAACTATAGGGGAAGTGGAGAGACAATGATAGAGCCAATTCAGTGGATGGGAATGATAATTGGTAAGGGCAGATGGAGGCAATTTTATCAGGACACCAGGTTACACCCCTCTTTATGAGAAGTGCCATGGGGTTTTTAATGACCACAGAGATTCAGAACCTTGGTTTACTGTCTCATCTTAAAGATGGCACTCACTGATAGTATAGTGTCCTCTTCAAACTGGGTCATTAGGACTCACACAGGCCACAGGTTAAGCGCCAGCGTCAGGATCTACTAACCAGGCTCAGCCCTACTTACAGTATAGCTTCAGTGATTAACTGGTCTTGGGCTGCGGGGTGATATAGCTGTGGCACTGAAAAAATGTAAAAATGTGCACCGAAACACACTTTGAATGCAGAACCTATCTTAATCTGAGATATTTTTAACCAGCTTTCATTCCACAGAATGAATTTTGTGTTTTAAAATGTAAAAAATAAGAATAGTGGAGAAAATAAAAACTCAAATGTAGAAATGAAACCTTTTCAAGTTTTTATAGAGCACTGGCTTTTTAGAATGGCTTGTCATTCACAGAGAATTAATTTTTGCACATGAAATCATGGAATGATTCTAAAAAACAAACAAAAAACAGTCTACAAAACTATAAAAATTATTACTTAATTTAATTATTCCCTAATTGTGTCACTTTTCAATTAAATGCAATTAAGTGCACAATGTTGTGCTTAAAATGTACAATACAGTATACACTCAAAAAACTATTTAGCTGCTTGTTAAACTTCAAACTACTTCTTAAAACAATTCTTGAATTTCTTTAATTTAGATTTATTATGTAAATTACTAAATATTAAATTGAGCAATAGGGCGGTTTCCTCCGGGTGCTCCAGTTTCCCCCACAGTCCAAAGACATGCGCTCTAGGTGAATTAAGCTAAATTGTACGTAGTGTATGTGTTTGAATGAGAGTGTATGGTTATTTCCCAGTGATGGGTTGCAGCTGGAAGGGCATCTGCTGCATAAAATATATGCTAGATTACTTGGCGATTCATTCCGATGTGGAGATGCCTGATTAATAAAGGGACTAAGCTGAAAATAAAATGAATAAATGAATGAGCAATGTTCATGTAGAATGGCTTGACATTCACACAGATTACAGTTCTGCACTTAAAAAGGCATTAAATGCAGGAAAGTACAATAAAAAATGACTAAATCAAGATATGCACTTTTTAAAGGTGAACTTATTTTAGCTCGAACTTAAGAATGGTGAGTCACCTATAGGGCTCATTCACACACAACACATTTTTGTGCTTTAAAAAGTGAGACAATTTATAGTAGAAAAAAAAACACAATTCGAACAATAAAATTTAATGACTTTTTGTACTTAAAATTTGAGATGCAGGACTTTGGAAAATATTTAAAAGTTTAATTTATTTTAACATGACCTACTCCGGCGCCTAGACTGCAGCTCTGCACAAGAAGTTTGGCCAGAGGAGAAATGGTCGTGCCCAACTGAGCCTGGTTTCTCTCAAGGTTTCTTTTTTCCTTCACTTTCGTCAATTAGTGAAGTTTGTTCCTCGCAACTGGCTTGATTGGTTAGGACTTGTGGAGCTGCGCATCAATGGATTTGCTCTTCAGTGTTTGGACTTCCAGTAGTGAAATTTAAACCCCGCTGAACTGAACTAAACTGAAATTTAAACTCTGAAAACTGGACTCACATGGCCACAGTTTCAATTTACTAAAACTTCTCTGTAAAGCTGCTTTGACACAATCCACATTGTAAAAGCGCTGTAGAAATAAAGATGAATTGAAATGAATATTTTCATTTTGAACAAATTTTTTAAAAACATTTTTAATTGAGCACTCCATTTTTACAACAATGTAAGACATAAGCACAACCGTCAAATAAGTCTGTCTAGCACATTTCTACATAGATCAAAAATAAAAATAAAATCAATGGAATGCAAAAACCACCCCTAATAGACTGTATTGTGTGTTAAATAACACAAACAGCTTTATTAAAAAGTTTAAAAGTTTTATGTGCATCAAAAATGACCATTCTTAAATACTGTACCACTTCCATGTGCTTGACATCTTTGTATGTTAATTAAAAAACTGATCAGAATGAGTGATTTGAAACCATGAGTTTACACCATCATGGCCTGGTGTTTTTAATGCTGCTAATCTGTGTCTTTGTAAGTGGATCCACCAGCACACATCCTCTAAACCCCTTTAAACTCTACAGACAGGGTCTAAACCTCCAGGACTCCTCTGCTACAGCAGGCCGCTAAAAGACTAATGGGTTTGCATCCAATTACACAAATGTAAATAAACATCAGAATGAAAAAATTCCAGATGCATCCACCGTCAAGTGGGTCGGAGAAAAGCCCAAATGCAATCTCAGTGGGCTTGAGATGAAAACGCAGCTCTCATTAAGGTCTGAGCTGGAGTTATGAGGTGGGGATGGCGGTGTGTGTTTGCGTTTTGGAGGGGGCACTGGGGTTTTTTTTTTATCGGGGAGGGGGTCACACACAACCAGCGTCTTTGTGTGGCTCTAATCCTCCCAGCCAACACAGCTTTGGCCAGGTTTCATCATGAAAGTGCCATGAAATAACTACTTTTTTTTCTTAGCAGCAAATCTCCACTAATCCCGCAGGCTGAAGAGACAAAGGCTTCTGGGCTCTGAGCTCCAAGCTTTTAATGGGGTTCAGAGGCTGCTCAGCTAAGGTTCTTCTAAATGACTTATTTTGAGCGGACACTAATACAGCTTGACAGGCAAGAACATCGCAAAGGAAGAAAAAAGCAGAGGCTTGAAGGCAGGGAGAAAAAGTTCAGCACAATCATTCTGTGATGTACTGAAAGGTCAGTCAGGTGTGAAAATATCAGAAATGGAGGAAAGTGTTGGTGTTGATGAGCTGTTGCTGAAAAACAAACCAAAAAACAAAACAAAGCAAGCTTTGAAAAGATTTCACAGTTGGCTCTGTTTCATAAACAAATGTTTATTTTTAAATGTTTTTTGGCTCACGTTTGGAAACGAATTTCACTCTTTTTATAGACGACTGATGCACAGATTGGAATCAACTGTAATATATACTGGGATGTATAATATACTGGGATGGGGATATAGTGTCATTCATTCATTCATTTTCCTTCGGCTTAGTCCTTTATTCATCAGGGGTCGCCACAGCGGAATGAACCGCTAACTTATCCAGCTACGTACTTACTTATACTGTTTTAAGCAGCGAATACCTTTCCAGCTGCAACGCAGTATTAGTAAACACCCATGCACACTACAGCCAATTTAGTTTATTCAATTCACTTATAGCGCATGTCTTTGGACTTTGGGGGAAACCGGAGTACCTGGAGGAAACTCGCACAAACACAGGCAGAACAATCAAACTCCACACAGAAATGCCAACTGACCCAGCTGGGACTCGTACCAGTGACTTTCTTGCTGTGAGGAGACTGTGCTAACCACTGAGCCACTGTGTCGCTCTGAAATTGTGTATGGGCACTGAAAGATGGGCACTGTATCAAAACTTTCCTGTGTTTTATTTAAACAGTTTATTTAATTTTTAAAAGTGTACCCTTAAAACATACTTAAGTCAAAGTAGAAAAATGTTCACATTTAATTGTCATGAATGTAAATTACTAAATATTAAATTGAGCAATAGGGCGGGTTCCTCCGGGTGCTCCGTTTCTCCCAGAGTCTAAAGACATGCACTATAGGTGAACTGAATAAACTAAATTGGCCGTAGTATGTATGTGTGAATGCAAGAGTGTATGGGTGTTTTCCAGTGTTGGGTTGCGGCTGCAAGGGCATCCACTGCATAAAACATATGCTGGATAACTTGGCGGTTCATTCCGCTGTGGGGACCTCAGATTAATAATGGCACTAAGCCAAAAAGAAAAAGAATGAATGAATACTGTGACAATTTCCTTGCTCTGTTAAACATAGTTTGGGAAATGTTTAAAAAAGAAAAAAATTAAAAGGGGGGCTAATAATTCTGACTTTAACTGTATATACATGATATTATAGAAACATGGCGCCTGTCAATCATTTTAGTGGGTGGGGAAAACTGCACTCCAACGTCTTGTTGAGGCGGGCCATAAAATCACTGAGATTTGGATCCTTTTTTAACGTCAGGACATTTTTTTAAAAAGAGACTTGGGTTTATATCACTCCACCATGACAGTGGACACACTATACATACACACAGTTCTGTTCAGCTTACAGCTTACAAAAGTTGATTTTCATAGGTGCTCTTTAAATATTCACTGCTAAATGAATCGTTAAATAGCACTATAATAATGCAAATTTGTAAAAACGCTAATTTTGCGTTTTGCTCCTAAATATTTTTGTAGGATCCAATGATGAATAGAAAGTTAAGAAATACAGCATTTTATTTATTTTTTGTGTGTAATATAAATATTAAAAAGAAAAAAATATTTAGGTATAATTCAGCAAAGTATACTCTATAAAGTAATGCTTTTAGAACCCTAGTGCTTAGTTGCAGCTAGAAGGGCATCCGCTATGTAAAACATATGCTGGATAAGTTGGTGGTTCATTCCGCTGTGGCGACCCCTGATTAATAAAGGAACTAAGCCGAAGGAAAATGAATGAATGAATAAACTGTGCTTTAAAGTTACCAGACATGAATAGGCATGGGACGATAACCGTTTTCAAGGTATACCGCGGTTTGGAAAAGTCAAGGTTTTAAAACCGTCAAAATTTTCTGCAATACCATTCCTAAGGTGTGTGCACAATTTTTTATTTACGTTTTTTTTTTAATTTTTTTATTTAAGACAACAGTATATTTAGCAGAAAAGATATCCAAAAATGGCGTTTTAAATTGTAAAAAAAAATCAGTTTTTAAAACAAATAAACAAAATAAACAAAAGTCAATTATTCATTTAGCCTGACATGTTTACGGTTCCAAAATATTTGAAATGTTTCTAAAAATAAAATATATTGTGCTCAAAAGGGAAAAAGTTTTAGTTTTTTACCCAGACATTTTAAAAGAATATATTTGAGAGCAGTAATCACAATATCATGATACTGTGAAACCGTGATATTTTTATAGGTTTAATTTTAAAGGTTATCATACCGTCAGAATCTTACACCACTCCATGCCTAGACATGAATGTTAAATGAATTGATATCTTGGCAGAAGATTACCAGAACATTTTCCATTTTTAATTAGGCTATTAATTAGGCCATTTTCAATCTTATTAGGCTTTTGTTTTTACAGCATAGCATTTACTTCCATATCACTAATAATCCCACAATAATCTACATTCAGAAACTTTGTTGTGAAGATATAGAGATCTTACTGTGCAAATCTGCTTTCCTAATGAATTCCCTGACTGTATAGATCCAAACAAACAAACCATTCCAGCAGCAAAGTGGATATAAAAGTGAGCCAAATGTGAGGTGAAGCTTGTGTATGTGTGCCAGTCTCATGCCAGTATAGTCCAGCTCCTGTGTACACACACACACACACACACACACACACACGCACACACTGAGGAGTGTGCAGTGGCCCTGATACTCGTGGGAAACATAATCTAGCTCTCCACATGCCTCGCCTTCCTGGCCCTGAGCTGCACAGTGTCAGGATTTAGCAGAATTTACATCTCTGAACCTCCTGAGCCGCTCCCAGCCGCTCGGATGATCTGATGTGAGGTGACTGAGGTTTCAGCTGGAGCTAAACTGCAGCTCGAGCTCAATGAGAGAGGGTGTTGAGAGATGCATGATGGGATAATGACAGGGGATGACGTGCAGATTGCTTGATACATATGCTTCATAAACGTCTTGTTGACTTGCTGCTTAAATACAACCACTTTAGATGTAGACTGCACATTGCTCGGCTTATGTGTCTTTCATTTTACTGAGTATTTTATTTATTGTCAGATGCTAATACCTTAAAACCTTCTTTTTTGAGAAGATTTCTGGTACATTTAGCCCCAAGAAATCACCCTAATAGGCCACTTCCAGAGAGCATTCACAAATTGACATTTTCTGGGCAAAATATGGGCCCAGTTAGCAAAACAAACCAGCCGAGCAAACACCCCCCTCAGAGTTAATACTAACAAAAGCTGGGGACCGGCGGAGAGAGAAGGAAGAGAACAACGGACAATCAAAGGCTGTTATTTTAATCTGCCCAACCCCAGAGATTAGCCGGCCACATTGTTTTAATTGTTTTAAAGGGGGGAGTGCAGCTCGCCCGCTCATTGAAGGGAGATGCTTTGCCTAAATCTCCCAAGTTCAATAGTTTCAAAAACTTGAGCCCCCCAAACCCCCCTTTCTCTCCCTCATCCCACTTAATCCAGGCTAATACCTTTCTTTCTATTGGCTAATGGTTGGAGGAAGCTGAAGTTAATGCCTCTTAAATAGTGGAAACTGAGCTGGAGGACCTAAACCACAGTCAACGTGGAGCATTACAGGTCTGGCTTTAGTCAAAGAAACTTCATTGTAATATTTTGTGGATTTTACCAGCCTCTTTGAAATGTTTGTTTGGGAAAGGAGCATTAAAATCAACTAGCTGTTGCCTGCATCTACTTTACCTCAACCTGCTAACGTCCACCGTTCGTTGGAAGTGGTGAGTGTTCATTGTGTTGTTTACCTATTGAGATTGATTTTAGTATGCTTATACTCACGCGTTGAATCCTCTCAGTCAGCAGAATGAATTCTGTGTATTTCTGTGGAGCAAGCCAGGGGGCTTTTCCGTTGCAGCGCGTCGGCTCGTTGTTTCAGGAGTCTCCCCAGCAGATGGCGCAGCGGTATCAGGTTCACTCAGCGGCCAGTCCAGCGTCCGTACAACCCTTCACAGTAGCGGAGCGGCTGGCAGGTGAGACGGAAACCCTGAATATTGATACAATAACACTAAGAATGGATTTAAAATCAAATGCTACTTTAAACTCAATGAAACTTGTTTCGGCGGCAGATGTGTAGAGCTTTCAATAGCAATAGCGTAGGCCTTCTACGCTAAAAAAGAAACAATGTAGACTTTGATACAGTTTTGATACATGTTAAGTAAATGAAACAATAGTATAAAAAACCCGAAAGTAAAGTAACAAAGTAGCTAATGCATTGAGTTAAGTGTGAAATTCTAAAGCGTTTTGCATTTTTCATGCTAGCCTAACACAAAATAATTGTAGTTTTATTAACTTAAAAAATAAATTAATACAATTCGAAAAAATTAAAAGGTCAAATTTACAATTAAGTTAATACAATTAAGTTTTTTCATAATTCTATTGTGATCACAAATGTGTTTAATATTAATATTGTTGGCCTACCCTTAGAATTACTTTATAATAGAGATTCATTTGTTAATATTAGTGCATTATCCGTCATACAGTAACCACGGTAAAACAAAGTGAATGTTCACAGTTTAATTAACGTTCACATCAATGTTAAATTGATGTTAAAATGTGAAAACCTATTGCTTAGATTTACTGCAATCTTTAAAGATTATTATAAAATATATTGTAATAAAAATAGAAATATGGTTTATGTATATATATATATATATATATATATATATATATATATATATATATATATATATATATATATATATATATATATATATATATATATATATATATATATATATATATATATATATATATATACATACACTACCAATCCAGTTTGGGGTCAGTAGGATTTTTAAATGTTTTAAATAAGCTTCTCCTGCTCACCAAGGCTGCATTTATTTCAGCAAAAATGGTAAAATGTTATTGCACTATAAAATAATTGTTCAAAGGTATAGTTTAAAAGTATAGTTTATAATTTAATTTAATCATTTATTGATTTTAATAATGATTTTCAGCTTCATTACTCCAGTCTTCAGTCACATGATCCTTCGGAAATCACTCTAATATTAGTTATTATTATTGTTGTTGTTATTATTATTATTTTTATTTTTATTATTTAGCAATAATGACTGGAGTAATAATTTCATTTAGAACTAAATAGGAAAGCAGTTATTCACAATTTTAATAAAATTATATATATATATATATATATATATATATATATATATATATATATATATATATATATATATATATATATATATATATATATATATATATAGACAAACTATTGTGAAAAATACATGCAGCTGTTTGAAATGCAATATCATACATTATTTATTTGCATGAACAAAGTTGTACAAAGTTTTACAAAATCATAAAACTTGTTTATGCTACTTTTTTTAAATAGTTAAACTTTAGGTTTATTTCCATATTGTTAAACCTTAAGTTGCTTAATTTTCCATGATTTTATTTATTCAAATTTATTTATTACTCTTTGCACATATGATACAAATAAAGGTGAAAACCAGTAGGTAAATATCAGTGCTATGTATCATAAATTACAAGCAACTAATCAAGTATATCTTGTTGTAGAACTCATCCTTGAGGCACGCTATGGCAACCAGCAAAAGCAGCGTCGTAGTCGCACAGCTTTCAGCGTGTCCCAGTTACAAGCCCTTGAAAAGGCTTTTCAGCAAACCCAATATCCAGATGTAGGCATGAGAGAGAGACTAGCGGTCTGCATCAACCTCCCAGAGGCCCGAATCCAGGTGAGCCTCACGAACTTCACCAACATCCAAACAATAATATTAAACATGGCACCTTTTAGATTAACAAAGCATGTTTCTTCAGGTGTGGTTCAAAAACAGACGTGCCAAATTTAGAAAAGGTCAACGCTTCGCACCTCATCCCAAAGAAGAAAGCCAAGTACATCGCTCTGCAACTAAACAACGGAAAGAACTGGTGAAGGATCAAGAGAAAACCTCTAATTCTAAACCTCAGTCCTCTATTAGGGAAAACAACCCCATTCATTTATCAGCAGACTCTCTTCAGCTTCATTCCCACCCCAGACTGCACTCTTCCGCTGTTCTTCCATTCATCACTGCTGAACAATTCCAACAACCAATGCCTCATGCACTCGGCATTCTGTCTGCAGGTCTGCCTTTCTCTCCTACATATGTACCTATAATGCAACAGCAGCACAACACAGGCATCGGTCTTGTGCCATTGGGGAAATGCAGCAATCTCATGCTTCAGTCTGCATGTCAATCGAAATCAATGGTTTACCGCCATTTGGACATATAGTCGTATCTCAAAAATGCTCACTGGGACGTGAAAAAGGGACAAGCATTCATGTTTTATAGCCGCTTTTAGGAGGCATTTACACAACAACATTTTTTTAACTGCAAATTTATAGGGTGCACTTTATTTTATAGCATGTGTACTTACAGTGTATTACCTACGAAATGACTGGGTTATGTAAGGTTAAGGTTAGGTTCAGGGGTAGGTTTAGGGATAGTACCCAGTTTATGTAATGACTATGGTAAGCACATAGTATGCACATGGAAAAAGGTCTAAAATAAAGTCCTACCAATACATTTTATTCATTCACCGTTTGAAAACAGTTTTTAAACACTTCTGTTATTGTTTTCATGCAAACATGAAAAACACAGTTTTGTGCAAATGGTTATGTCATGTGTAAGCATATTACATCTTCAGTTCTTATAGTTCTTTATAACCAAACTATACTATATGTGGACTATATGATCATATGATCATGTGCACAAATGCCTGGTTGCCCTAATGTTTTTAAAAAAGTGTCATTGCCAACTAGGCCCATCATGATATGCGTTAACAAAATACAGCATTTTAATGTTTGCTGATCAGTGAGAATGGATAACTTTCCAAAATGCAAAAGAAATTCTTATTTGCTTTCAGTACATTTTGTTCATGTCAGCATACCCTCTGAATAACAGAAAGGTTTGGATTTGTATCTTTTATATTTTTATAAGTATTTTTTATTGTGTACGATTGACTTATTTTGTCACCTTTCATGCTCTGCTTTCCAGAGCCTTAGAGCCTTGTTGAGAACGATTGTGTTGCACACACATATTTGAGCACTTTGTAGATTTTTATGGAAATTTGAATACAAATAAACATGAAAAACTCCTGAATCGTTTGTATTCAATGTTACTGTGTGCTTGCATCATGACTTCTGTGTAACCCAATTGTGGATTACACATTTAATCTTAATTTTTGTCAAAATGTGGACAATTCTCAGCGTTAACCATTAACGTAATTTTTTATGTGCACAGTTACGTTCACATTTATTTAATGTAGTAGGCTAAACACCCGCTTCGAATGATATCGCTCGATTAAATGGGCGTTATCAATGGTTATCAGCTGATATGGGCCCGTACGGGTCTTCTGCACCTACCGGCACGCTCAGAAAGCTGTTATCACCCATCCACATGGTTAATCAGCTATACTAATAGGAAAGACTCCAGATCCAGATCTGTTTTTACATTACTGTAATGATTGGGTTTAGGGTTGGGGTAGGGGTTGATGTTATTAAAATACAATTAATGGGAAATTTAATAAATAATATAAATAATTCTTGTTAACTTCCGGCTGCAGCCGTATGTGATCTATAGCTGATTAACCATGTGGATGGATGATAACAGCCTTCTGAGCCTACCAGTAGGAGCAGAAGTCCCCTACTGGCCCATATATCAGCTCATAACCACCGATAATGCCAATTTAATCGGGTGTTAAAATGGAATGTCTATATTTACCACAGTGGTTGTATCAAATTACATTTACAAAAGCAATTTTACATAGAAACATCAAATGCAAGTGTGCCTAATATTTCACATAACATCTGTTAAAACATAAAGTCAAAACATGAACTTAAAGAAAAGTTTTCATATTAAATATGTTCATGTTTTAAATGCTTAAAAAATCTATTTGACAAATGGGTCTGAAGGAAAGAGTATAAAATGTCTTAAAATGTAACAGTTTTCCATTACTCAGTGTGTTGTCAAGAAAAAAAATATTCTGATGATAATATGAAGCCTGTATAGTCTTTTTTGGTGAAACATTTATGTAAAATAGTGCTGTAATAAACTTAAGAAGGCAGTCTGTTTTTTGTTTGTCCAAATAAGACTGACATGTCTAATAAACACATTTATAATATATTTACCATAATTGAAAATATATATCAGTGCATGTCCATTGTGAGGGTTTCTCAGATTTTACCTCATATTTTTTGGGTCAAATGTCAGGTTTTGGTGAAATGAAGAATTAACATCATGATGGTCTTAAAGGCCCGAAGCCAGCCTCGTGAAAGGAGTAGTTCTTTTTTCTTAAAATGTGGACCTTTTTGCAGTTATTAGCCTCATTTTCCTTTTATTTATGAGGTTTAAATACTTTTTAAGCACATTTTTTTGCTGGATTAGCTTGTCAGATGGTCAGCAACCACGTTTTTTGATGTACCAAAAACATTTTCTAAAGATTTAGAAGAAAAAATATGAGAATAATACTTATTTTTCAAATACAAATGTATTTCATTCATATATCATTAGAAAAAAAGATACTGTTAAAGGTTTAAATAAAAACTAGCCTATTGTCATTAGGCAAACACAAGCTGGCCAGCACATTCAACTTTCCTTAGTCATGCTGAAGCAAGAGCCAAAAGAGTATTTCGCTTGGTTTTAAAGCCTTTTAATGGTTATTTTCACAATTTATTATGGCATAGCAGTCAAAATAGTATAAATGAGCTTGTGTATGGGACAAATTCTGGACCTTTGTCAGTAAGGGGTGGGTCTTTCGAACCAACCGAACCCCCCCTGGCTATGGGCCTGTCTTATGATCATGTCACAAAAAGTTGTATTATTACAATAATATTTAAAGGAGTTCAAATTGACTCCCCCTCAGGCCATCCCAGATGTAGAACAATAAAGATTGTTTACCTGAAACCAAGGTCCTTGTGTTATTCATAGTATGCAAGTCAATGCCTATCAGCACTTTGAGAGTGAAAAAACATATGCAGGCAAAACAAAATGAATAGCCTACTTATGGCTATTTTTTTACAATAGTTTAAAACAATCTGAAGAAAAGGAAATCGAAGAAAAACAATCTGAATGTGCAAAAAATAAATAAATAAATAAATAAACATTTTTCATTCATTCATTTTCTTTTTGGCTTAGTCCCTTATTTATCAGGGGTCATCACAGCGGAATGAACCGCCAAATATTCTGCATATGTTTTATGCAGTGGATGCCCTTCCAGCTACAACCCAGTACTGGGAAACACCCATACACACACATACACTACGGCCAATTTAGTTTATTCAATTCACCTATAGGCTATAGCACATGTCTTTGGACTGTGGGGAAACCGGAACACCAGGAGGAAACCCACCATACTTTGTGTCTGTGTTCACAACAAGCTTCTGGCATTTAATTATTAATAGTATCCACTATATAATCATTATACCAATATCCAGTTCCGAAAATGTGACATAACATTTGTTTAAAAATATATTTTCCTTTCATTCATTTATATTTCTGGCTAACCCTAACAATAACTCCGAAGCTAAATCTCATCTCCGGCTTCCCCCTTAAATAACACTCCAAACATTTACACAACCAGTCCCTGTTTCCCAAAAGATGACTGTGGTATTTCCAGTTTACAACCTCCTCAACTGTTGATCTAGGCAAACAATTGAGTTTTTGGCCAGCTGGGGACGGTAGGGAGCTTCAGTTGCGCTCTACAGAGCCGCCGCCGCATATTCTCCAATCCATCTACGCACTTTTGAGGACGTATCCACAGCAATGGGAGTGTCGGGTGACGCCGTAGCTTCGCTCACCGAAACGGTAGGCTTAAAGAGACAACAGCGAAGCCGGGCTAGTCTTTAGTGGTGAATTAAATCACGTTTCATAGCCTAAATAAAGGACCATGTCGCGGCACACTACATAGGGGACTCACGCGCAGGTAAAAACATCTTTACGTTTCATAAAAAAAATTACTCCTCCTTCGTTTTAATCGAAAGACTGAAAGGTTCGCTGCTAAACGGCTAATGTGATGTTAGCCTAGCCGGTGGGTTGCTAAGCTAGTTCATTTGGTGAAGGATTATTGTCATGTTTGTCTAACAAGGCTCGGAGTAGTTAAGCTGGTTTGTCGATATTTCATTTACTTTTCGGATATGAAAGGGAATATATTTTGCTTCAGATGTGAAATGAAATCCATTTCGACGTGTGGTGGTGATATTCTGACGGGCTCAGCTAGACAGACACTCATTTTAAGGACGCTTTTAACCTAAGAAGACGGCCAAATAAATGATTCTGAATGCTTTTAAACGCCTTAGTTTTTAAATATATGTTTCAGTACGTGTTTTTTGCCAGCCCGTGATGGAGAAGCTTTTAAAAATGTAAAATAAATGATTTTATGGATGTATGAGGTGCAGGATTGATTGAACATATTGAAATATGTTACATTTGACAGCTGATTTAAAAATGCCCTCTGTGAAGTGTAGCATCAGCTACTAGAAATCATCTGTGGAATTTGAAAACATTCATGTGTTAAGCTTAAGGAAGTGAGGTATAATGTGACATTATGATCTTAGGTTATTTTAGATTTTAAAATAAGCTTGTTGTAATTTATCAGACTAGAAAGTTGTCAGCAAACAAGAGGAGTGTTAAACTGTGTCTCCCAGTTTCACATAGAGGCTAAACAAATTAGTATGGAAAATCAGACTGTGCTTAAGGAAATAATTGACCAGGGAGCTCTCTTTTGTCTCTCAAGCCCCAACCAGCACCACACTACAGGCCTTGTGGATCAACACAGAAGCTGTTTTATGGCACCAGCTTCTCTTTTGGCCATCTGAGAAACTAGAGGTTGACTTCTCGGTTTTTACGCAGCCTCTAGCACTTGCATATTTCCTGTTTGCAAGCTACAACAGCTGAACTGTGATGCCTTGCTTGTTGTGCTGAAACCTACTTTATTTTCACTTGGTCTTTTTCCAAATAAGCAGAAATAAGTCGTAAATGGGTTGTTTGCTGGCTTGTCTTGTTTTCTTATAGGCAGAGTGACTGAAAACAGCTGTGAGCTCTTACTTGGCAATCACTATTAGTCAAGCAATTTTAATGCCAGATTATGTGGTATTATGCTCATCGTTTTTTGCCTTTATCTGATGCACTTTTACATCAGGTGGTTTTTTATGATGATGCTCTTGTGTTATCTGTTATGTATCTTTCGCTAAATTGGAAACTGAAGCTAGAGTTCAGATTTTCTTTTAATGATGTAGTTTGCCGTCTTGGTTTCAGGCAGTGATAAGTTGTTTCTGATCCAAGTAGATGAAAACATGGCTCATAATTACTGCTTCTAGTTCTACATATCTTGTAATTACATCTGATCACTATCTGAGTGTTTCCTTGTGGCATGGCTTTTGCATTTTGCTCTTGTATGAGCTTGTAATAAGCATTTTTGGTAACGTGGGGTTGTGACCAACAGACTGTCACAAAACATTTCAAACCTGACCCGCATCATGTGCAAAGTTGTTTAACTTGTATGATTTGAAGTATCTTGTAGAGCTGTGCGATTTGGAGAAAATATCTAATTGTCTGTGTGTTTTTTTTATTTTTTATTTATTTATTTTTTGACATTGCGATTACGATTTGATTTACCATTTAGTTCAAGCTTCATGCTGATTTTAATTTAATTCAATTTAATTAATTTAATTCAATAATGTGTAAGCTGTGGCAACAATTCTGCGACAGCTCTTAAAAATTATCTGCTTTTCTTCGGTGTCTGTGACTTTGATACCAAAATATTGCTATATTATAAATGCTGTTTTTCTTTGATATTAATTCGTCTATTAATGCTTCTGAAGCAGTAGACACCATTATCCCACTTGTCAGCTCTTTCCTGTTTGTTTTCTTTTTTTTTATTGTGGGCGTAGCTCCATTGCGCAATGCTGATTGGGCAGAATGTGTGCTCACTCAATTAGGACTGTCACACACGCATTTGCTCTGGCCGGGGGAAATTAAATAATACATGTATATTTCAAATTGCAGCCTCTTGCGATTAACTAATAGCAATGTTTCAAATTGCGATTGCGATTTGATTTCGATTAATTGAACAGCTTGTATACAGATTAGGGGTGCATGATATTGGAAAAATCTAATATTGCGATATTTATTTATTCTGTGATATATGTATTGCGATAATACATTGAAATAGCAAAAAAGTTTTGAAAAAATGGATAAGTTTAGATTGATTGGGATGATCTTGTAGGGCTGTGAATAAAGTATATTAAACAATATAGAAGCAAAGATAAATTTAAATAAATAAAATTATTCAAATGAAATAAACAGCATTTTATTGTTTTTCGAGAAGGCAAACTATTTTCAGGTGTACAGTAATTGAATAACAAAATGTAAAATATTACCACATACTTTTCGATTATAAACAATTCAATATAATTAATCGTTATTCATTTGTAAAAGTTACAAACGATACAATTATATATGCCTGAATGCTTTTAAAAACCAAACACCGTCAAACACACTTGAAATGATAAACTATAATCCAGACTCAATATGTATACTTGCGATGTGACTATTGCGAATGATCACATTGCGATATTAATGTGATACTCGGATATATGCTAAAACGATATATTGTGCAGCTCTAATAGAGATATTTAATAATAATACAATATATTGTGAAAACGAACATGCATGATATTGTTATTATGGGCATTTCAAAATGCTCTAAATGATCATTTGTTATTTAAACTTGAAGTTGTTGCTTAATATACTTTAACAGTTTACAAAAGGCTCCAATTGTGAAAAGTAACAAAATTGACAATGAAAAATGTGCATTTATTAATCTTAGGTGATATTAATTTCTTACCTAATGTTTAAAAAACTCATTTGAATCAAAAGTTGTAACTGTTTCATTCAATTGAGGAAATAATTAATAAAGTTGAACTAACATAAACATAACTTCTGTGAAAATGTAGCTATATCTCACTCTTATTGTATTTAATTTATTGACTACCCATGTAATGATAAGACCTTATTTTAGAGTTCCTTTCCCAGCTTTATTTGTTTAAAACATTTGTTTACATTTGTGGCCATATATCACTGAAACAATTGATTTAAAGATGATTTCTGGCATTTAATATTTTTTAAGTAGATGTAAACAATTTATTTGGGCTGAATTTATACAGTTTGTTTAAATTCAACCCATATAAATTGTTTGCAACAATTCTGCAGAAATATTTTTTAGAGTACATTTGTGAGTTACTGTGATTATGCCTATTAAAGTAACACTTTTTGCAGCTTATGTTAACAGGCTTATTTCATCTTGATAAAAGCTTCAGCAATTATTAAAGCAAGAAAATGTTATACCATCATTTGCCTATCTTGTTGTTCAAAGAAATTCTTAATGGAGTCATTTACAGTTATTTTATTGCTCCCTATCGAGCCGCCCCAATCCCATATCATAAATATCAACCATTTTGTATTGTTGTGCAAAAACTGCAATACGACAGGGCCTACTGACAGTGTCAATCATGTGTGGTATATTTGTTTATCTTATAATGTCATGTTTGATCATGTGGAAGATTATAATGTTACAGCTAAGCTGTGTTCTTCCATGGTTTTAAAATCAATTAAGATTTAGCGCTTAGTGTGTAAGAGGCCTTAGCGAACATCCCAATGCTGGCCACACTGCTGAAAGTGGAGTTTAGATTAATATGTAAATATGTGCAATGCATTTATACAAAATAAACATATAGAATTTTAAAGTGATAGAGAATAGTGATAAGAACAGAAATGAAGAAAGTTTCTGACCCTAGTTATATGGGTGTTTGTATGAGCTCTGTATTAAGAAGCTCTTCATTGGTTGAGTTTTTGCTCACGGTTGAAGTTTAGTACGGCCTTAATTCCCTGTTTGTTTAATGAATTATATAACCCTCTGCTTATTATTCACCTTTGTGCAGCTTCGACAGCTTGCAATTAAGATCCAACGCATCCTGTGATTGATTTCATATTAAGAATTGATGTATGGAAATTCAGTCTCTTTCCTAAAGGAATGGCCAACACCTCTGTAACTGATACAGAAGCTAAGCTGACGTGATTGCTGATGCATTTATTTTCCT
Organism: Danio aesculapii; assembly: GCF_903798145.1. Lineage (NCBI taxonomy): Eukaryota > Metazoa > Chordata > Actinopteri > Cypriniformes > Danionidae > Danio > Danio aesculapii. Next base: position 32,794,203 of record NC_079442.1, on the reverse strand, counting down.
GACTGACATGACATAATTCTTTTTTGCTCAGGCTAAAATATTATAATTTCCTCCGTCTAGAAAAATGAGCTGTGCATTAATAATCTAATTCACTGAATTTCTGATTCATTTGTCACTTGCTGAACAAACACCGCCTTGGATGTTGAAATTAAATAGTGAATTCAACCCCCCACGCTTAACATGAAGAGGTTTTTTGGTTCTTCTGTGAGCTGATTGTCTATTTCTCATCAGTTCTTGTCTGGTATCCTTTTACAGTCAGTCAGGCAGCCATTGATCGTTTTAAGTGCATTTTCTGAAGGAAAGCACAGCCATCTTTCCAATAGTTCTTGCATTACCTGCACCAACTCTTTCCATTTACATTACCAGTAGTGCTGACCCTGGATATGAAGGGGGGGGGGTGTATAACAGAGATCCCTGACCTTCTACATCCCTTCCCCTCTCCATTATCAAACACACAGGTGTCGTCAAAGTTCCTGTTGGAATTGGAATCTGATACGGGCTCTGTTAGGCTTGTAATTCTCAACCATTCTGTTCTTCACACTCTGAAAAAAAATCCCATCACTTGGAGGCAGACCAGCAAAATCTGTTGGTATAATGTCTTAAACTCTTATTGCCAAATTTGTGACAGGGTGTTTTTTTGTTTGTTTGTTTTAAGTTACATCCAATTGTGTCTTCTCAGCTAGCGATTCCCATCATGGCATTGGCTAGTAGGGCTGCATGATTAATCGAAAAAAGATCACGATCTCGATTCGACCCTACATGCAATCTTAATTTAACTTTTCAACGATTCAGCCAATTATATTTTCAAGGACAGAAGAGAAGCATAAAGGCAGTCGCACAAGTCTTAATATCTTCTATATATATAATCTAATAATGCTGTCAATGACAGATGACAAGCACATGTCTAAAACATGATAATTCAATTTTATAATTATGAATAGTTGTATTCTGATGTCATCATTTTACTGTGAATTAACAAACAGGACATATTGAAAGTCTGTTCAAGTTCACCATAATGACTGTACAAAATGTAGCATTTTAAGCAATAGTAGACCTACACATAGGCCTAATATTATTGTTGTTTTACCATATCGTCACTTTAGAATTATAAGGTTCTATCTGACATTTTTGTCAAAATTGAGTTATTGGCATATTCTTATTAAATGACAACTTATTGTTTACATTTTAAGACTTTAAAAAAAAAATGTTACACACGTACTGTTTGCTATATGGATTGCAAATACTTTGAAGCTCAATATCTCAAAATCATCAAAGCAGATAGAACCTTATAATTCCAAGGTGACGATATGTTTGAGAATTAACAATAATAATAGCCTACTCATATTAAACTTTATTTTACATCTAAAGAATCATGAGAAAGAATCGTGATCTGGATTTTAAGCAAAAAAAATTCACAAAAAAAGATTCACATTTTAGCCAGAATCGTGCAGCCCTATTGGCTAGTATGCAGTACTTTGTCTTTTGCTATTATTGATTAGATTTATTTGACCTTAAGCAATCTAAAAATGGATTTCATGAACATCGGCAACCAGGATTGGTGTCTGTGCTTTAAAATATCCCATCATGCCTCTGTCCATTATAATATGCAGCGTGCTTTATCTATTTGAAGTGTATGGCTCAATTTATTAATAATGCATGTTAGATTTTAAACTGAAAGGATACATATATTAAACTGACAGATTGTGAGGAGGTTTGTTTAGTTGTGTATTTAATTTACTTTAGATTAATTGAATTAAATTTTTAATCTGCCAGATTACATAGGCATTGTTACTGGTTGATTAGTCAGAATTAGCGTCTGTGTTTTTGAGTATCCCATAATGCTCTGATTGTCACAATGTGCTGCCTGCTTCTGCAAATTATGTAGTTTTTATTTTTTTTTAAATGATTTTGTTATTTTAAGACAAAAATATTAAATTTAGTTGTTTATTGTTTTAAAAAGTGTCATTTAATATTTATATAAATATAAATTTTTAAACAAAAATGAATACATTTATTAATACATGTTTATTCGAATAAAACATAGCGACATTATTGCATTAGTATAAAATCATGCACTGATCAATCTTTTTAAAAATAAAGTTACTGGCAGGGCTCAACATTGACTGCCTGATGGCCCTGGGTCAGCATGGAAGATGCTCGGGACAGTAGGTAGGATTGTTACTGGCCTGATCGGGCCAGTGCTGCCTTGTCACTAAATTCAAAACATCTCATTCAAAACATTTTATTTTTTTAATAGCAGGTTATAATCGCACTAAAACGTATTAAAGGTAAGTAAATTATAACAGCGCGAACTTTTCTGTAACCGTAATAGTGCTGCAAAAAGATTTGCATGCTGTAGGCTATTACATAAATTCAATCTCGACTTCTAATACTGCGCTCACGACATTTGTCATTGAAACAAAGCCACAGGTAGTTGGTAGATCTGTGTAAAAAAAAGGCCTGCTGCCACAGCTGGAAAATATCCTAGGAGGAAACATTTTGTGTGTGTGTGTGTGTGTGTGTATATATAATTTATATATTTTTTCCAAATTTATGTACATCACAACTGTAATTTTTTGAATTGTCAGTTGTTTTTAAGCAAAGTTATGCTAAATAAAAAGTGTATGTATACAATTATGTTTGGCTTTTTGACGCTTTTTTTGGCACAATTTTTTTCAGGGCAAGTACAAATTTGAACCACTGGCCCAGTCGTAGAAGTAGAAAAAATTCTTAGCGTTGACTGGTAGATCTAAGTTTGTTTGTCTGTATGTTTGATTAATTTAGATTAATCAGTATTCTGCTTTTCTTTTCTATGTCTTTCAGGGATCAAGAGGACGAAAGCCTATACTCCTGGAACCTGCTCAAGCTGCTGGTTCTGTCCACACAGCAGTGTTAGATAATGAAGAATGTTCACTGTATTACCCAGGACTGACTTCAAGGAAACCATGAGGAGCACAAGGGGACGTTCACTTGTTGGGTTCCACTAGCAGGAATTGTGTATGTCAGTGTTGAGGAGTCTGTGTGGGTGGATGTGTGTGTGCGTGCGTGTGCGTCTGTATGTGTGCGTATGCTAGCATCACCTGCCTGCTTCAGGCAGTGACATGTAACTCTGAGGACTACTGTACAGTAAAGGATTCCCATCCACCCAAGGATTAATGCAGGGTCGACACTTTTGGTGATACCCATCGCATCTGCAGAAGACATTACTTCCTGCTCCGCAGAAATCACCTTTATATAGATACTTTGAAACCTCTTGACCTGTTGTCTTCTGGCCACTGTCCCCACACATTCCCTGGGGGTTGTTTTGAAACTTCTCTGTTTTGCATGGCAGGGGAGTAACCGTGGAGAGGCCAGGGTATCACAAGCTTATGGATTTTGAGAAGCGAGGTGGGAAGGGAGAGACAGAGGAAGTAAAAAAAATGTCAAAACCAACTGGTAGTCGGACTGGGGGCCGGGGAACAGGGAACTCTGGGGTCCTCATGGTCGGCCCCAACTTCAGGGTTGGGAAGAAAATCGGCTGTGGAAACTTTGGTGAGCTGCGGCTGGGAAAAAACCTCTATACAAATGAATATGTGGCCATCAAACTGGTGAGTAGAAAACTGAAAATGTGTTTATGGGAATATAATTGGTTTTGGACAACGTTCAGCTTAAAATTGCCTCTTTTTAATTAAGATTATTTATATATTAAGCTGTTCAAAATGTTTTTTGCTGCAGTTTTGCCTTTAGATATTTATATTTACTGTTCATACTACATGTTATTTCAATGGGTGGTTCATAGATTAAATAGGTCTCGCCAAAATAACAATGAGCTATTTGCCCAGCTAGTGTTTTTCAGCCAATGATGAACTTCTGGAGAGACCTTCATGTGACTATTTTCAATTTCATAAGGTTCCTTTTACAGCAGGGGTCACTAATCTTGGTCCTGCAGGGCCGGTGTCCCTCCAGGGTTTAGCTCCAACTTGCCTCAAAACACCTGCCTGGGTGTTTCAAATATACCTAGACCTTGATTAGCTTGTTCAGGTGTGTTTGATTAGGGTTGGAGCTAAAATATGCAGGACATCGGCCCTCCAGGAACAAGTTTGGTGACCCCAGTTTTACAGCATCGATGTTGTAATGTAATTCACATGAAATCAGTTAAATAGACATAAGCATCCATTTTGTTGTTAAAGCGTAAAAAGAGACCGTTTAAACCAGGCCCCGTCATTAGCAGCAGGCCAGCGCAGAAATTCCATGGCACGGAAAAATATAATTTAATGCAGTCCGCCTTGTTTGATCTGATACCCACTTTATATCGTATATCAGCCAGGCAGTGAAGCGATCAGATCTTAATTGCGATTTTGTAAGGGATAACAATTAACCGGAAGCCCTGTGGCTGGCTGACTGAAATTAAAAGTCTGTGCATATACCTCATTAGCTAAAGGGATAGTTCACACAAAAATGTAGCTGTACTATGTACTCACCCTCAAATGGTTCCAATTTTTTTTTTACATTGAAGTCTAATGAAACTAAATTATTCATCTTTGCAGGAAACGAAACATTATTTACACTTGCGTTTTGAATATATTTCAAAATCTCTAATGTACTGCTAAATATAAAAAAGGCATTTACATCTCTTAAAGTCAAGTGCTATTTTGGGGTTTCCACCTATATTTTTCCTACCCAAATTCAAAAGCCTCCCAAATCCACATGCAGAGCTGCAAATGCAAAATTTTGGTATCATTTTAAAGAAAACCCTTTGAATTTTCATAAAACACTGTTAAAAATTATTAAATTAATTGTATATGTTGTCTGTGTTATAAGAAACCCCTCCAAAAAAGAGGCGCTTTTTCTTTTTTTTTTTTTGTAAACTCAAATTTGAAAGTGTACATTTTAGGTTCTATGTGGTCTGGGTTGCTGTAAATAATTTTGGTGGTTCCTGCGCATGTCAGTAATCATAGGAAAAAAGAAAAATGTCTCTATCATAGCTCTATCATAGTCTATCAAACCAACTGATGAGAGAACGGAACCACTTATGGGGTGTTGGGCCAGTACAGACCTTTAAAATGTAAAGAATGCGAAAGTAAATAACGTCACAGACCCAGTACCGGGTACACAGAATTTAAAGGACTGAGGGGTTAGAAAATGAATTGCAAATTTGAGTTTTTGTGCAGACTATCCTTTTACCATTGTCTTTTTTGCAAATCTCATATTGCAAACCACATCAATCAGATGATCGGTCTTCATATAGCTTTACAAGTTACTCTTAACATAGCTAGTACAACTTCAGAAACGTATTTGGATAATAGCTAACGAGGAAAGCGCACAGACGCACCCTGTTCAACATTCAGAAAGTGCAATAAATCATGACTGTTTGTTGACATTTACTCGATTTTTATTTCCTATTAATGAGCAAATAAGACGTTTATTGATGGCTGGCATTATGGAGTTTTCATTTGCAAGAAAGATGATACAAATTATATTTTTTTTATGTTTTGCTACCTTTGGCTGGCTGTCAGCCTAAGGTTAAAAGCCTTTTCACTATGCAGAGTGAAATGTACATTTAGGCTCTTTTTGGTCCACTATGATAAATGCAAATGAGTTTAAGCATCCTAAACAAGCAAATTGTTTATCCATACCTTGCAGAAATCCACTGGCTGACCTTGCAGTGAGTGATCATTATGACGTAACTCTTCACACTCTCTGTGGGCTCAGTTTGGCCTCGAAAACATGAGTAAACATGACAAGGGCCTTTGAGGAAATTGGCGTCCAAAATCCATTTTCATCCTGGGACGCTTCTCTCAGATGTGCAAAGAGATTTTGCCACCCGAGGGACTGTCATAGCAAACTGGGTTTCTTCAAATAGTTTTGTTGGAGGAGCTGTGCTTGATTCATAGACTGCACAAAAGATATTTGAAACTCCAGTTCGTGCTACACCCAAACAGAAGCTCAAAGTCCAGTGCTATTTAAAGTCAATGTTGTGCTTTATTATTTGATGGGAGTTTTATAGGGATCATTTTAAGCTGTTGATGGGAGGTCCTCTTTGCTGGGAAATGACCGTTGAGTAACTTGGCACCATGAGAAAAGGGATTGTCATAGATGGCATTTGCACACTTAGTCGCCCTCCTCCCCGGATCCTCCACTGAAGGATATGATTATCCTTGCATTAGTTATGTCAAAAGGCTTCATTATCTTTGCATTGTTGCCTATCAGAGTGCTTTTTAACCGCTCAATGTGAAGTCAAGCACTGTCATTTTAGGGCTAAAATTATTTAGTGGAATGATGCACCCTATGCCACTGCATTTCTGTACATTTTTTTCTGTTCGTTGTTTTAGCTATAACATGACTTGAAAAGGGTTGGGGAGTATAGATAATAAGAAGCTCAGTATTAGCTTTTTTATTGTTTTATTTTTTTAAATTTACCCAAGTTCTATAGGTTAACGCTTGGGCCGAATTTTCCTTGCCAATCTTAAGCCAGTTGTAATGGTGTGTTTTGATTCAATTTGGAATTTCCACAACCTGCAGTGCTCGGGGGATCTGAGTGAGTGCTCCAACTTGGCCCCACCCTGATCCCCGTATTAGCTTTTTAATATTGTCTCAATACTTACTAATGCCTTGCCTTTCACTTCTTGAAAGAAGTATCTTATGCGGACTAGTAAATATAAAATTTTATTTAAAATCAAATTTTAAATAATTATTAAAATTATTAACTAAAATCAAAATCTCATTTAATTGAACTTTTAATGCAGTTACGATTATTGTACGATTATGTTATTTGCTTTTTTGTCCTCAGATTACTGACAGGTTTTGTACTGTAAATAGGCTCACAAATTACTAATTGGAGATTTCTGAATTAAGGGTGCATTGCTTAATGTTAAAATAATTGAAGGAAACGCACACTATCTACTATCTATGATTATTTATTAAACATCATCCTTGAACAACTGAAATTGAACTGAAGTGAAAACAAATAACTTGCACTTTTGGAAACAAAATAAATATTTTCAATGTTTTTATAAGTAGAAAATAAGCAGTAGAAAATAACTCTTGTATATCACGTAAATAATATTTTAAACAGTGCATTTCTTGCATCTTCTGTAAGCAAATATTTTAATGTAAATAGTAATTTTAATTGTAATAGAAAATATGCCATCTCTAGGCATCTCTGGCGCAGATTCCAATCATCGTCAATGTAATGGAAATGTGAGATATGTAGTAACATTTTTCGAGATGTGCACTGGTATGCGACCGCTCGAAGGCTGCACGGGTATGGTCCGATACCCACGCTGTTGACGCAGAAGTATAAATCACCCTTAAAAGGTCACATGACTCCACACACGGTAGGGAAATTAATTGAAAAAATTGACCTGGAAATTTTTGATATTACTATAAATTTTGAATGTCGATTTCGATTATTTTTCGATGAATCGCCCAGACCTAATATTATTACAGTTTTAAAAGATAGGTATATTTTAACATGTTTAATTTGTTAATAATTTATTATGAAGATACGTTTCTTTTCTTATAGTGATGAGAACATTTATATTCACAAAAGACTGTGACTGAATAGAAAGTTCATATAAAATATTTAGTTAATAATGTTAGAATTTGTTACTTTTGATAAAGTTAATGCATGTTTGCTTAATAAAAGAATTAAAAATCTTTAAATCTTAAAGGGACGGCCCAGGGTGTATTGTTAAGGCTTGGTTGCGTTTATGAGGGTGCAAAGCAATGAATGCTCAATGCTTCATTTGTAAAAAAAAGCACAGTATTTTTTAATACTTTTTAATACTATTACTTTATATACAGCTACTTTGCTAACATAAAAACGACTGTCATATTTCCTGGTTCCTCTGAAAGCCCACCCTCAAGAGGCTCTGATTGGTCAGCTAACATAATGTGCTGTGATTCGCGGATCGACTCCACGTCACCAGGAAGTGTCATGGCGGTTATGTAAATACTGTCAGTTAGTGTAACTGTTAGCAGTTTGAGCCTGAATCAGACAGAAAATGAAAAAGACACAGCTGAACCTCACGCTTGCTCTCTAAAATAAAACCTGACAAGTGTCTTTCATATATATTCAGGTTATAAGCATGTGTAAGTAATATGAAACGTTCACATATCCTTTGTGAGTTCAATACTTGAGAACGCACAAAGCGGCCGCATAGAGGGATACTGCATGCACTGCTGAAGACTGTGAATGTTTACAGCGGTTTGACAGATAAATATAAATTTGTAGCTAAATTGTTAACGGTGTAAAACAGCAGTTGCTGTTGTTTACATCCTTGTTTGCATCGTTGCCACAACATACCGTAAACGCTAGAAACTACACATGTAATATATAGCATATACTACACATGTAAGTATTTTTATTTTAACAAATAAAATACTTTCAGCTTGTGGCTCACAACCCACAGCTTCTTTTATGGTTGGAGCTACTCCTCCTTTGAGTTTTTAGCCGAATCCAACACTGAACTGGGAGAAATTCTTGGAGCTGTCCTTTGTCAAGTGCTAGAGCTATATCTGTTTTATAATTCTGTGGAACTTAAAGTAAAACTGTACGCAAACTGAAACCCAAATACAGAAACAGAAGAAGCTCTGTGGAAATGGCAGCAGTTTGGGTGGCATTTCAGCTTTCTCTTCTATAACATTACATTGCCTTTGGTCACGGCCCTTCGCCACGCAGGGTGTATTTGCGTAACCTGAAGGGTTTATGATCTCATTAACCTAGATGTACTTTTTGTAGTCTCCAAACTCCCTTCGCTGAAGGCTTTGCTAAGCTAACTCTGTAAAAGCCAATGTCTCCCTTTCCATTGAACTTTGAGCGTATAACATTCAGAGATGATATTTATGTTCACACAGCTACATTACACATCAACTAAAGTTTAAAATGCGATATTGTAGTGTACCACACCTTTAATAAAACATTTTCAATGTAGAAGTGTAAACCAGCAGAAAGTTCTTGTGTTGCATGTCTGTTTTTCACCAAGCGCTGAAACCTCAAGACACCCACTGTCCTGACCAGCTGCCTTCTGCTGGTTTAATAAGTTTACCACAAGTACCGTCAGTTAAACATTCTAGTTGTGTGATGATGGCAGGCATTTGATGCAAGTTGAAAATTAACTGCCTTAACTGTTGAGTTTTGCTGTTGCTAATTGAAGATTTGCTTAAACTACGCTTTTTGTCTTGTGCATTTGTACCAATAAGAGCAACAATCAACCAACTCCAGTGCCAGTATTTTTATTTACCCAACATTCACCATGTGTTGTCAAATAATCAGTGCCAAAAATTTCCTTGAGTTCAGTTTGCACTTTTTTTCCCCCTGTGGCAGCTGCACCTGGGGCAAAGGTGAACTTCTCTGTTGCAGTTTTCTAGCATACAAGAAAGAAAAGAGTCACAGTCAGGCTTTGCCCTCTGACGAAGTTACTAGAACAGCAAGAGTGGGAGAAGGGGAAAAAAGAGAGGAGGAGAGTTGGAGAAACAACAGTAGTTGGAGAGAGAATAAAGCTGATGAAAGGTTCTCTTTGTTCCTTGGTTCTTGTCGACACAGTGCTCCAGTCAGTCCACACTGAGAGGCTCACCAGGGACCCAGAACAGAACAGAGGAGTGGAAACACTACGTACTTCACTACTTCTCTCTTTCTCTCTCTCTCTTCATCACACACATTTTTGCTGGGAATCCCAGTTGTGTAATACATATATGACAGCTTCCTTGTTGTAATACAAGAGCTCTGGCTACATGTGTCCACAGATATTTGTGATTGTTGGTTGATTTCTATTTCTTTTTTGCAAGAGGAGTCTCAAGCCACACCCATATTTATTCTCTTATCTCATTTTATTATGATTAGTCCTTTTATCATTCAAGACTCGGAAATGTGTGAAACGGTTAGCATTTTATCAAGGAAAGCTGGCACAATCTATAGGCAAGAACATTGGTTTTGTCGTGGTGTCCATTAGCTCTTGCTTAATAATGAAGTAGTGGATCTTTTTTGCTGTGATTGATGGCTTCTGTCACATGATTGACAGTAGCCGGGGTGCTAAGAGAAAGTGAAACTCACAGCTGAAGGGGATATTTGCCCCTCAAGGGTTATGACCAAACAGTTATTTCTCAGTGTGAGTAAACAGGATTGTTGCTTAAGTTCATAAAGCATGGTGCAAAAATAATATTGATAGCTCTCTGCAACTCTCACATGGTCGCCCACTGAAGCTAAGCAGGGCTGCGTCCAGTCAGTACCTCGATGGGAGACCACATGGGAAAGCTAGGTTGCTACCGGAAGTGGTGTTAGTGTGATCAGTGGGGGGTGCTCAACCTGCATTCTGTGTGGGTTTTAACACCCCAGTATATTGATAGGGACTCTGTACTGTTCAGTGAGCGCCTTTTTTTAGATGAGATTGTTGAGCCAAGGTCCTGACTCTCCGTGGTTGTTAAAAACTCCAGGATGTTCTTCGAAAAAGAGTAGGGGTTTACTCCGGCATCCTGCCCAAATTTGCCCACTGGCCTCTGTCCATCATGACACTCTAACCATGCCCATATCATAATTGGCTTTATCACCCTGTCTCGTCTCCACCAATCAGCTGGTGTGTGGTGTGCGGTCTGGTTTCATCTATGCCACTAGCATGAGCAACATGCATCAAATCTTTTAAATTTGCTTCACTATATGTGCAGTATGTCAATTTAAGTCAATTTACTTACATAATACTTTATTTACAAAGGTATATTATTTCGCACTTCTGTAGTGAGTTTCATCTGTAAAGACGCCACAATTTGCAGCATAGCACAAATTCTTGAACGAACATTCTGAAGTAAAGATTTCACGTGCTGAGGGAAAAACAAATGGGACCCTTTCAATCAGTTCATTCATGTAACTCTAATCAGCTAAGGTAGTTATCTGTATTAGGTGTGTTATATTAGAGAAGTAGGCAAAATACTCAAAGTGCTGGGGTTCGAGGACTGGAGTTGAGAACCACTGTATCTCTTAGATTGATGTGCGTTTGTTAATCCGCAGGTGTGATTTAGCCTACTGCCCTTTTTGATTTACTTTTTTTTTTTTTTTTTTTTTTTTGTCAAACTCATTTGTCAAACAATATTTTTGATATAAACTCGACAACAGAGACTGACAGAATTGTATTGTGTTGTATTTTGAAGCAATAACAAGTGAAAAGACAGCCAGGAATTAATATGAGCCATAAACAGAGGATGTTTAAAGTTTATTGCTGTTTCTTTCAGTCCAGTAAAATGATAGTCAGAGCTGAGTGACTTAGAAGTGCAATAAACATAATATTCAGCAGTCTACATGGGTTTGTTGCTAATTTCACAACAGACAAAAATTAACAAATTAAAACACACAGACGCACATGGCAAGTTTAATATACAGTAAATAAGGGAGGAAAAAGATCCTTGTAATCTCACTAGGAAATGTTGTGGCCAAATAAACAGTTTGGGGCATGCATATTAATGACCATGTGCAACATATCAGTTTTGTCTGAGGCTCATGGGATGTTTGATTTCACGGTATTGCCATTTGCATGTACCGAACTCTTATTATTCATGTATGCCTAGGTATATACACGTTATCTTTATCTTCTTTAATGAAATTAGCATTTTCTATTGCGTGACCCTAAATCTCTGTTTATTTGTATAGAAAATGATTAACAAATACATTAAAAATAGATGTATTGATGCCCCTTTTTGTCCCTTGTTCTGTACATGCTTGTTCCTTGTTCTGAACATGTCATGTTTTTGATTTGATAATCACTCCATTTAATTTCAAGTTCTTGCACGCATGTGTCTTTGGAGAATCGAATAAGATGTTAATGGTAGATGTTTCAAGAAGAGTCTGCACCGAGTTGACCGTAATGTCCTGTCAGTAAGCAGAAGATTGATTTAATCAGAATAGATTAGGCCTGTCACATCTGCTCCTCAACTGCAGTGTGAATGACGGCCCGCTCTGGAATCCTTGCTCATCTCCCTCTGGCTGCTCACCCTAGTGACAGTGGTACCAGTCTGCGTATGAAGCTCTACTGTATGGCCTCTGCAGCTGTTCTCCCTCCATCTGGGACTGTGAAATCTGAGCTCAAATCAAGGGCTTGAAGGACTGGGACACAGACCAGCTGTTTCTGTCCTACCCAGACTCCTCGACACCTTTTGCCCGTAATTGCTTCAGACCAAATGCGCTGTTTGTGGCTGTAGTATCATGGATTTTATTTAGCTTTGAGTATTTGGAATGAGGCATATTTTATTGGGTTTTTTATGTTTAAATTTGCGATGAGATATTGTAATTTGAACTGTATTTAAATGTATTTTATTATTGAATGATGATCGTCAGTGCATGTTAACGGGATTTTCAGAGCCAGAAGTGTGTAAAATGTAAAAAATAAGTTTAAAACAATTAAAGAGCATTCAGCTTAAAGTGCAATTTAAAGGCTTAATTAGGGTAATTAGGCAAGTCATTGTATAACAGTAGTTTCTTCTAGACAATCAAAAAATATATATTGCTGAAGAAGGCTAAAAATATTGATCTTAAAATAAGTAAAAAAAATGTACACCTGCATTTGTTGTAGCCAAAATAAAACAAATGGTTGGCGCTAATAGCCTAGTGGTTAAGTGCGCTGACATATGGCACCATGGTGCTCATGGCGACCTGAGTTCGATTCCCAGCTCGAGGTCCTTTGCCAACCCTTCCCCTCTCTCTGCTCCCAATAGTTTCCTGTCTGCAACCTCTACTGTCCTTTCCAAATAAAGGTGAAAAACCCCTAAAAAATAATTATCAAAAAAATAAAACAAATAATACTCTCAAGAAGAAAAAAAATATTAAAGAAAACTGCCAAAAATTCCTTGCTCTGTCAAACGTCATTTGGGAAATGTAAAATAATAATAATAAATTCACAGGAGGGTGAATAATATTGACTTCAACTGTGTATATCGTTTTGAATAATCGTGATTACAATCATGACCAGAGTTTTTCCTATAATGGAGCAGCCCTAATATTGATTAATATTATTTAATATTAAAAATACACTCAACAGTAAAAAAGAAACATGCAGATAACTAAATTGAAACAAAAGAATGTAATAAATAAAAGAAATTAATAAAAAATATTACAATAGAATAAAATAAAAAATAAAAAAATAAAAACAAATAAAAAAATAAAACAAAAATACGATTAAATGGATATGCAAAATGTAATTAAAATAAGTAATCAAATTTATAAGTAAATAAATACTACAATAAATAGGAAATTATGCTGGTAATTTAGGCAACTCATGGGTTTTGAAAATATGTAGTTTTGTGCATTTCTAATTGAAGGCAAGATGGTGATGCAGTATTCCAGGAAATAAAATGCAGACTAATTTAGATTTTTATGTATCTGTAGCGTTCTCATTCTGTGGATTGCTGGCTGTGCAACCTGCCCTCTTTAGTCCATGTCAGCAATAATGATGGATCCCCACCTGGCTTTTCTAACACCTCATCAAAACATGCATGAACAATTGGCATAGCGGATTCTCCTTGGGGCCTGAGTGTGCTAGTTCATTTCGTTTACTGGCACATTTTAGTGAATGCTTTTTTTTTGAATGCACGTTCTCAGGCTCAAATTCTTGTCTCCAGTTAGTTCAAGATAATTTCAGAGTTACCAGTTTTATTCCACATGATAAGAGCTTTGAAAATGTCAACACACGTAAACAGCGAGGCTTGTTACCAGGGTACAGATTATGTATGATTATTATTATTATTTTTTTTTGAAGGTCATTAGATTTTCTCACAAATTGTAGGCTATTTCAGAGCAGTAAATAACTAACTGCTGTGAAATCAGTCCACTTGCCAACGATGACTTGTTTTTAATCTTTGATATTAAAAACTATATATGCAATCTCATAGACCACCTTTTTTTACTGAACATTGGATAACTGCAAAAGCTGGAAAACACAACCTACATTTTTTTTAGCTCATCATAAAAAAACTTGCGTCAAATGTATTTGTAATTGAGTAATGTCTGTAGCTAGTGATACTTTATCCTCCATGTTATAAAGTAATAAAGTCCTCTAATGCAGCAGATGATATCATCGATTACAACTAACTGACAAAGGATTAACTCAACCTCTTACAGTCGTTTTTTTTGGATTATGTGTGTTTCATAATGGCATGAGTGTAAAGACACTGAGTGTCACATTAAAATTACATCATGGACTCTTGAATTATTTCTGCGCAGTGGATTTGCTTAGTATCATCACTCAAGGTTTGTAATGACATTAAAGCTTCAATTTGGACAAATGCTTTTCGTGGTTATCCCCCCTCTCTCTCTTGCGTGCCTAGATATTTTTTGTCACACTCGCTTTGAGTAAATTGAAGAGGAACAGATTTTGACCCATCGATGTCTTTAGTTACTGCACATATATAGGCTGTTTGTTGTTATATAACAATACAATCAAGGGTGACTGAAGCAAGTAAGGTTGTAAACAAGGTGTCTGCTGGGTCTTAAAATTTCGAAAACAGAATTTTCACTGAAATGTGGTGTCGTAGGCCTTAAATCATTTTAAAAAGTCTCAGTTTTCCTGTGTACATGTAAAGCTACCCAATTGAGCCAGCACCCATCCAATCACCAACAATCTGTGAGGATAAAACTAGTAACAAAAATTACATTTATTAACTTTATTTACCAATAATATGGTCATTATTTCTTACATCCTATAAAAAACATTTGTTTTAGAGTTCTCCATATATTTATACTACCTGGCTAGGACACTAACCTGAACAGACTGTTTACATTCATTTATTTTTAAGAAAAGTTATGCTGAAAAAAAGTGTATGTATATAACTAGAGTTTGCTTGTTTTGGCACATTATTTGAATTATGTTGCTAATAAATAACTAAATTAGGTAATTTTTTTTAATGGCACAACAAAAAAATCGTATCCACTGGACATTAGAAAAAATATTAAATATAAATAAATTAAATAATAATAAATAAATAATAAGGCTAAAAATGTAATTAAATGTAATTTAAATTTAAATTAAATGTAATTCATCTGTCTTAAATGTAAATAATTCAGTCTTAAAAAGGTCTTAAAGTCTTACATTTGACCTTGTAAATGTATTTTTACACACAAAATGAAAAACCGTAACAAAAACAAAAATCTAAATTTAATATAATAGCACAGTCACCACACCAGTAAAAATATTGGCAGAGAGGAAGCACTTTCAAAACCTTTTTTTTCATCTGATAAATGATAAAAACATTAGCTACATTTCCGTCCAAAAATGTGATTGAACTTTATGCGGAAAACTGGATTATCACATAAAAGATGTGCGAATAAAGCTGCGTTTCCATCCAACGAGTTAAAGCGAACAAAATCGTCACTTCCTGATTAACTGGTGCCAAATATTAACAGTAAAAACGGAATTTGCTGCGGTAGGGGAAGCTCCTAGCACTAGCACACAGTGAATGCATAGTGGCGTTTGAAGGCGTTAGACGCGGAGCACAGATGCTCTTGATTCTGGAGGTAATTAATAAAATAATAACACTAATACTGAAACGGTTACAAAATTTTAGACTGACCAAAACAACATTTCAGATGTGCAATGCACATTTTCAAAATTGTTACGCATCTTGGCGTTTCCATCAACCGTTTTTTTATGCGCATAAAAATAGGTGGATGGAAATGTAGCTATTGACAGTCAATTTAAAGTTAAACTACTTGCTTTAGAAACAATTGTGTTTATGGCTATACATAAAAAACAACAGTAAAATAAGATTGCTTCAGTTTGCTACGTCAAGCAGCATAACAAGCTGTTTTTAGCCTCCAAATATAAATAAGACTGGAATTTTTGAGCCAAAAGATTTCAGTGGCTGTGCCCGCTCGTAGTGACAAATTTGCAGCATGATTCAATAATGAACTGAATTTTTTTTTTAATGCTGGTGTAGATGCTAATGAAGATGCTAATTTATATTTAACATTCTTATTGTGGAAATAGCCTTAATTGTAAGAGAAGGCACTTTCAAACCTTGGAATATTTTCTGTAAAAGTCCTGTAGACTCCAAGCCATTGGTTGGCCACTGGGCAGCATTGAGCAATCAGTAAACATCTATCAGGCTAGTTTGTTTGGTGAGCTTCACACGTCACCTCTCATGGGGACTCGCATCAGAGGGAGTTCGCCCGATTCAGCATATAGTATCGTCATCGGTGAAAGAGAGTACTCTGATCAGCTGTTCAGCTAGCACAGAAACTAAAGAATAAACTAAACAAATGACAAAAACCAAAGGAGAACACAAAGGAATTGGCTGTTGCACAATTTTGTTGCACTTCAAATTTGCAAGCGATATTAATTATCAGATTATCAGACATCTTTGCATGAGTGAATACCTTTTATTGTGTGAAGTGTGTGAAGTGGCATGTAAACACTGATTGGTTTGTTTTTTTATGTGAAACTAGTTTTGTCTCTGGAGTTATAAGATTAGATGTAGTACAGATTATTGCCATCTGCAGGTATACAAAGATGCAACCCTTCATTCAAGCGAATAACATACATTCTTGTTTCAGTTGGCTATCATCTGTTTGGTGTGTTCATGCACAGTTGTTTTGCATATGCTGCCAGTGTGTGATGAAAACAGTTGGTTTTCTTTGCAACTAGTTTTTTGGCATCATAAGTTAATGTATGGCCAACTTGTACTCAAACAGAATGAATGTGAACTTTCCCTCCTCATGCATGGATTCCCATTGACTGGATTAGATTTTGTCTGCAAAAGTGGGCAAAGCAGCAGTACATGTGCCCACATTAAAGAGGTTGTTCACTCAAAAATGAAAATCCGTTGTTCATTTACTCGCCCTCAGGCCATTCAATGTGTTTTCTTCAACTGAACAAGGGTTTTAGTTTAAACTGTGCTCTGTGGTGATTCATAAAACGCAAAACAATAACTCATGGCACTTTGAGAGTCCAAACATATGTACCTTACAATGAACTAAGGCCTTATGAAGTGAAACAATTGATCTATGCAGGAAGCTGGATGTGTTTACGACACATCCAGCTTCACAGGTTGCACTCAGGTAAGCTGACGCAAGGCTGTTGTGAATGCTTCCAAGCCTGTTAGCTTCACAAGATCTCAGTTTATTGACAGGAGCTACAGGTATTCATTTGTTTAGCTGTCTTTTTTTTTATTTTAAAGTGCCTGTAGACACCGACTTACACTTTATGAATCACCAAGCACCACAGTTTCAGCCAAAAAGCTTCTACTAAAGTGAAAACTCAACTTGGATGGCCTGAGGGTGACTAAATAAACAGGAAATGTTCCTTTTTGGATCGATGTCACACTGGTTATTAAAATACACATTCCTGGTTACATTATGAACGATTGATGAATAATTAATTAACATTTCTATTTCTACCAATGTTCCTAGGCCTCTTTTAGGAGCAACTAGGGCCTGATGATACAGCAAAAATATTATCACAATATAATGTTTCACATAATTTGGTATCGATAATTATTGATTCTTTTTTACAATCCATTTAGGAATGTTAGGAATTATTTATTCATTTAACCACTTTATTTTAATTTACCAACATTACCAAGGCAAATAGTTTTAATAGACAAAAATGAACAAATATCTCATATTTTCTGTTTTATAATAAAATAAACAAAAGTGTTAATGAGTTACTTGTAAAATGTTACAAAGTAAAGCTCAATTTCTGTAAACAAAACAAATTATGATAATCAACTCTGAGCTTTCAAGTAAAGGAACCAGCCATCATGATTTAAATACATATTGCAACATTACAAATTGTGAAGTTGAATGACTACATTACCACTATGCTAAAAAAAATCTTTCAGATGGGGCGCTAGTGGGTGGGTTGCACAAGAAAAGGAACCAAAAAGCCACTCTGGCGACATCCTTACATCCTTTTTTATTTACAGTCTCCTCACTGCTGCTTGTCACCGCACTCATTTTCGTGTGTGTTGTTACTCTTACCTGAGGTGAAAATGACGAAACCCAACCGGAGTCCGTTCACACTTTTGAGTCTAAAAGCATGTGAAAAGTGCGTGGCGCATGGTTTCCTTCACCATTTTCAATGCGCTTTATTCGTTTTGTGCCCTTTGTGTTCATGAAAGAAACTGAAATAGCTTTTGAACAAGTGAAGGTTGAGTAAATAATCAGAGTTAGAATTTTTGGATGAACTATGCCCTTTCATGATCCAATTAATTCCTTATAAATTTTGTTCAATTTCTCTTGGAAATGAACAATATTGCAACAGTAAAATGAGTTGTGAATGTATCTCTTAGTTGAATTAGCACACACGCATGTTCATTTTTAGTGGTGAATAGTTTGCTGATATTTGTTTTTGCTCATAGTACTTTTCTCTTATGGGATCTGGACATTCTAATGTAATAAATGCTCTTTGGGAACGTCTGTGGTTTTGGGTGGAGCTGTTCATTGCTTTTGGGACAGGGCTCTGATTGTATTTACACAGGGCACAGCACTTACAATACGAACCTGTGCCAGTGCCTTAGGCATCCTGTTTATAGCAGTGATTCATGACGATGCCCATTTGCATGAACCGAGGCTGCGTGTCAAACGTTTGCATTAAATCCACTAACTGCTTCAGATCATTTCCATGTCATTAAATCTGATACTAGAAATGCAGTTAGCGAGGCCTATGAAAACTGTGAAGAGGTTCCCGGAGATCCGAATGCATATTTTGTGGGATTTATTTATTTATTATTCTTAATGTTTCATTTCAAGCATGTTTAGATGTTTACCAGAGGCTTACATCTTTGCGTTATGTCAATAATTTTTTTCTCCTCCCACACTTTCCCCTTAACTGAGAGATTTGGATGGACTTTCTGATGTGCTTAATCTGTCCGATCCCTTCACTATTCTTCCAGGAAAGAGCGGTGTTTGCCTGACCACTGTTACATCACAGCTCAACAGATGCAGCTCTGCACCGCTGTGTCTGCCTGTTTTCTGAGCAAGTAACATGAGCTGGATTGAACCATTAGGGCCCTTTTAGTCTGTAGTGTTTTATCAGCCTCAGCCACTGCTCTACTGAATTTACATTCTAAAGCCAATGTGAGCCTGTTTTTTATTGTGCAAGGATGCATTCGCTTGATGGACAGTGACTGGAGACTCACTTTTTTGATGTTTAATATTTAAGTAATATGTAAAACTGCATCATGGTTTTTACAAAACAAATAAAATACGTATAGCACAACGTTGATGATAATTTGTTTCTTGAGCATCAGCAAATTAGAATGCTTTTTGAATGATCATCATGACACTGAAGTCTGCAGTAATGATTTTTGCCATCACAGAAATTAATTGCGAAATTTAGTCATTTTAAAATGTAATAAATATAATAAGTATAAATAAATTGGAAACAAAACGTTGAACAATATTACAGTTTTTATTGTATCTGTGATAAATAAAAAACGTTGAACATAAAAGGCTATAATAATATTCATAATAATAATAATAATAATGATAATCATCATCATCATCATAATAATAATCATAATAATAAGGGAGGTCCCGATCAAGTTTTTGATTTTGAGTATTTACCGATATCGAAACTACTTCTATAATACATAAAATATACCGATACCGATATCCCATACTTCTATAATACATAAAAAAAGAAAGCAGAGCAAAGAAACAGATCCAGGATGTTTATTTTTTTATATATTTTTTTATTAAATTCACCTTATTTTAATATTCAACAACTCTGTTAACAAACAGAGCTCTTCTTAGCTTGAACAATCAAGTAATAACACTAATTCTTCACTTTTGGACTTAAATGCAACAGTAAATATAAAAAACTCTAATATAAAAACAAATAGCACCTCAACTTAAAATACCCGGCAGGCAATCCCAAATTTACATATCTCACATGTTGCTATGGCAATGCTGTCGTCATCAACTTTATAATTCCTCCAGACATACTCGCGCTTTCAACTTTAAGCTGCTTCCGTGTTCTACTTTGCTGGCGTTTAACCAATAGCGTTTATACCATAATTTGATGTCATGCCGCACGTTTTTCTGTTTTTGTGTGAAGTCAAGAAAGAGATCTAATATATATATATATATATATATATATATATATATATATATATATATATATATATATATATATATATATATATATATATATATATATATATATGTATATGTATATGTATATATGTATATATTCGAGTCCTGATCGGGAGGTACCGTCCAATTCCGATCGAGTCTGAAGCTGCGTGATTGTGCCCAATTTCTGATCACATGATCGGATGGGCATCCCTAATAATGATGATAATTATAATAATAAAAACCTGTCCAAACATGCTCGTGAATGATAGTGTACATATATTATTTTTCATTTACGTTCATGCAAGTATATATATTTTAAAGAAAATAAATATAAAATAGAATACAAAAAAGACTGTGTGAGAAGATCATATAAAATAGACTTAAAATATAGTATTATAATATATGAGGGGAAATAATAAACAATTCTTTTCCCAATCTAAGTATTATATAATATAATTACGTAATATATTCTTTGCAGATGTTTTTCATCCCAATTAATTTACAGTAATTGCATGTGAAGTCCACCTGGAGCTGCCTGAGGTTAAGTGCTTTACATGGGGATATCAGTGTTATTGGGTTCACCCACTCACACGCCTGATATTGTGTGCATGATTTTTGCATTAGCAGCCAAAGAGCTTTAATCACCCGGCTGCTGCTGCTGCACCATTAAGGTCATGTTTCTGGCCCTGGTCTGAAATATGCTTGCACATCTGTGGTCAGGTGGATTGATGCTGCAAAAACCCTTAGCTGGGAGATGAAGAGGCCAGGCTGCTGAACTGTAACCCGACACCTGATTGAGGACTCGCTCAGTGTGTTCTCTGTTACAGGCCATTAACCACTGGAAAGTTTTTTTTCCAGGCTGCCTCTCTTGACTTGTATAAAGTGAGCAGAGATGGATTCTTTATAACAAAGCAAATGTGGGAGGGTGACTAAACATAAACTGCTGGTTTGGTCGTGAGAACTGATACAGTCATGTTGTTGGTGTTTATTTCTGTTTTTCTCTTTCAGCTTTAGTTTTCAGAGGAGCACATGCACTTGTATTACCATCTGTATTCAGATTTTGATTATTTATCTTAAGCTATATGAACTAATGGCATATGTGAGTTTTGTATTAAAGGGATAGTACAACCAAAACCAAAAATATTATGTTGTGATGATGTTATGAGATGTATGATTTACTAAATCACGCAGGGCTTCCGAAAATGTTGGTGATTTATTGTTTTTATTAATAGAAGTTAAAAAAAGTTTTTAGCTGAAACTGTGGTCCTTGATGATTCCTAAAATGCAAGTCTGCAGTTACAGGGAAAAATATGTGCAGGCAAGTCTAAATTATTACCCGCTGCAAAACAGTCAGTTTTGAACAATATTTGCAACATTGTTACCTTTATTAAACTGCCTCAACAAATCTTTCTTGCAAGGATGATCAGTTAGCTTCATAATGTCAGAATATTTTCAGGAGCCAGTATTAAAGGTGCAATATTAAAGGTGATCTGCTAAAATGCTATGTGTTAGTATAATTTCTTTTCTCCCCTGCCTCCTGAAATCACAGTAGACAATCCACTAGATTCTGTCATTCGCCAGTTTGAAAACTTTAAAGTACTTTATAATACTACAATTCTGAATTAAAAACTGTATTATATCTAGCACGTTTTCATTTGTGTAGCATGCAAAACATGCATGCAAGAATCGCTGGTCTCACTCTCTCACGTGCATTGTCCTAAAGGGACTATTGGATGCTTCGTTATTGGCCGGCGGCGGGCAGGAATTGCAATTATTACTAAGCCATACTTGCATGCTACTTGAGACTGAATATTCAGAGTAGTATGGTAAACCAAATCTACATAAGCTATGCGTGATTTAAATACTTTTAAAACACAACATGACCTGTCTAAGAGAAATACTTCAGCCATGGTGTCATACTTCCTCCAGCGTGCAAAAGTAACTCCAATATTGATTCAGGATTTGAAAAAGGTTTGAGTAAAAGTTCTGCATTTGTATTTACAGCTCTCTCTCTCGCTCTCTCTCTCTCTCGTGTGTGCGTGAACGCGGCTCACGTGTATGTGCAAATGGCAGATCTGCGTGAATGGGTGCGCAGATGTGCAAATCTACATTTGTTGACACACTTATCAGAATTATGAGAATTATCAGCCAGACAAATTTTAATTGGACAAAAATGTTTAAGTCTTGTATCTTACCCAGAAAATAAAAATACAAATAAATATATTTAGATCCTTTACTTTAATCATTACTATTGGAATGTGAAGAGACTTATAACCAGCACAACAAAAACTTGTTTCTGAAGACAATCACCTTCTGCACCTTTAATGTTGGTTTTCCTGTATGTTTTTAACTCTACTCTCAAGGTTGCAATGGCTATTGACTTTCTCTTTATGAATTAAGATCCACAGTTTCAGTAAAAAATCTGAAGAAAAAGTCACCTAGATTTTAATTCCTTGAGTATTTTTCTTATAACAAACTCTAGGGATTTAATCGGATCAACATCAAAATTGGCTTTTGTAATCTAAAGGCCTTGGCAATTGTTAAATCACAAAGATCTAGAGTTTTCGTTGAAGGCCGTGTACATGGCGTCCTCGCAAACTTTGATGATTCACCATGAAACAGGAAGTAAATAAGAAATAACTCAGGCATGCATTGTCCGATCTGCCTCAAAATTCACACGTTTGATAACAGCCCTGACCTGAAAATGTTTACATGCCAATATCCAGATACAGTTATAGCGCCACCTGCTGGCAGCAGGAAATTACACGTTTTTCAGTGTAACAAACTCCTACAAGTTTTATCACATCGAATCCATGTTCCATTAGTTTAGTCCAAAGGCTTTTGTGATGCTAAATTGTGAAGATCTAGAGTTTTCATCGAAGGGTGTGTCTGTGACGGACTGACAAAGTTCAGCGCTTTGCCACGGAGGAAGTACTTTTAACTTGGCAATGTCTGATCTGCCTGAAAATTCACAGGTTCAATGAGATTCCTCTCCTGAAGACATCTACATGCCAATATTGAGTCACAGTCATAGCGCCACCTGCCGACAGAAAGAAGTTTGGCATAAATCTGTGATTTTCCTCAGGTTTTTGTATACATATATATGGTGAGCCCGGGTGCGAGGTCCCTTTCATCGCTGCTTGTTTATTTTGTTTTCTTTCTGAAAGGCAGCAATGCTTGTATTTGTCAAGAATACATAAAATGTATAACCTGTGTCATTTGTTATAAAAGACTCCGTTCTATGCAATCACATATGCATGGCTAAATCTCCCTGTTGCTTCATTCTAATGCCTGGTCTTTTTCTTGTTTTTCAGGAGCCAATCAAATCAAGAGCGCCTCAACTCCATTTGGAGTATAGGTTTTATAAACAGCTGGGAAATTCAGGTAAGACCCACATCCTTTCTAGAATCATGTGTTTTATTTTTTGTGAAAAGTCGCCACCTCCTCATCCTGTGTGAGACTGATCATGCTTCAGTTGTGTGCTGAGAATCATGGGGGCGGCGAGCTTCTGCCTTTTGATGTGGCTGCTTGACTTATCGGCAGTAAATGATTGTGAAAAGGAGGGTCAGATTATATTTGGGGAGGTGGGGGTTATAAGATGAGAATTATCCACTTTGAAGGCCACTGTAAGACAGTGTTGTGTTTTTATTTTATTTTATTTGGGCTTATAATGACCCAGTTTGTCTCCCTCACGGATTTAAATGGTTGTTTGCTTTATGAATGAGGTTATAAAGATTAAATCTCAGAGCTGTGTGATTGGAGCACAACACCCGGCCATTTTGATTGTAATTACCATACATGTTGCGAAGCCAGAAGGCTGAACTTTGATCCTATAAAGCCTTACAATGAAAAGGATGAGCAGCTTGTACAAATCCTTGAAACATCCATCCATTTGATCGCTGAACTGGAAGGTTGACTGACATGAAGTGCTGCTCTTATTGCCCTGCAATGCAATGATCTCATTCAGTGAACGGCCGTCTCCAGAGCGGGGATCTGATCCCCTGCCAGCTCACCGGAGCCGCTGCTGCCGCCCCTGCAACATTAATAGCCAGTGAAAGTGCAGGCGTGCAGGGCAGGCCTGTTATATTTATATCTACACCACTCCTCGTGGCTGGGTTGCCATTATCGAATGTCCAGCACGTGACTGATTCCTCTCGAGAAGAAAGCCATATTTCAAGCAGTACGTGAAGGGAAAACAAACAATGCTGCTATCGTGTTTAGTTTTCTATCGTGGTTTTTCAAATCTTTCATGAAGCTAAAGGAAATATAATCATTTATCTTTAGTTTTTTTACTTTATTATTGTCTGTTTTCAAAGGAATCAACAAAAGAAATAATCGTCATAACCACAGGAACCAGTTGCAAGTTTTTAAATGCTTTTTAACTCCAAACAATGTGTGTTATCCTTACAACAAAATCCAACATCGACTATGATGTATATCATTAATCAGTTCTAGCTTTCTGTAAAACTTCAGCCACGCAACTGGAGCCAGCCTTTGAATCAGGAGATTACACACTTTTTATGGTGCGTTTACGATGTGCCAAATGCGCTGCTCATGCATTGATAATTATAGAAATAGTGCATTTACTGTGCTGTCAAGTCATGGAGAGTGAAACTCACACACTCAGCCATTATGATCAGTAGTCAGAGAGTAAAAATATATCTGTGCTTTACATATTCTGAGGCTCTAACTGTGACAATTTATTAACCTGAGGCTAACAGCAGGCTTCACTTTGTCATCCTAGTGTGTAATTGAAATTGGGTTGTTGTGGGTAGCTCTCTTTTGTGCTCTCTTTATCAGTGGCAATGCAAAGGAAGATCTGCGAATGACCAAGTGATTGTTATGAGGTATACATACTGAGTTGTAATACAAAGTTACCATCCACCGGTGGTGTAGAGCAGGGGTTTTCAAACTTTTAGGACACATGTCCCCCAAATTTGTCCTATTTCACTCGCGCCCCCAGGCACCCCTCCCTCAAGCCAAAATTATAATGCATGCGCAAACATCATTCACATATTACTTGCTGAGTTTAACAACATGCTAATCCGTGGTTGGATTCCTGACACGACTAACTGTAAATCATCTTCCACTGTCAATAAGCATGAGCCATAGCATACTTGGTTTTGATGTACATACATACAGAAAATGCTGCTTCGCAAAGTCAAGATCGCAGAGCCCTGACGGTGTGGTTGAGTCGAACATTGTTTACATGGGCTACAATACTTTAATACGATTTTAATACGACTAAGACAATTCTCTGATTAGAGTCTACCATGTAAACAGCGATTTTTGAGTCATAATTGAACTAAACATAAATGGAATTAAGACATGTCGAGTGTCAGGATTTTAGTGGCATTATTGAAGTAAACACAGCAGTCAAACTATTACGTCATGTAGGACTTTTCGCCGCATTTTGTGACCAGATCCACACACAGTCGGCTGTCAGTAAAGGACAGCACACACACACACACACACACACACACACACACACACACACACACATCACGAAATGCAGAGGGTTTTTTTTTCTTTCCATTCGGCTTTCCATTAAAACAACACTCTTCCACCAGTCCTTACTTTATATTCGCATTTAATACCCCAGTTTGTCACGGGACGTGAATGAAATGTTCATGAGTGAAAGTAAAACTTAAAATGACCTGTAGTAAAGTCGAAAATTTTTTAAGTTGAAACACCCAAAATTACATGAGCCTCTGCAGGAAACGTGAATAGCCTGGTGACGCAACATTCAAAAAGCACATCACGTAACACCTTAATTATATTATTGTCTTATTAAGGCAAATAACTGATGTCCATGTAAACATAGTCAGTAGTGTCTTCAAAGTAAGTGGAAGATCCCGAAGGGCATCCGGCTGATTTGATTCAGAAGGGTACTTTTTTGTCAGACGGCTCACCAGTTTGACTTTCCGCAGAATTCCACAGATTTTTAGCCCATCATTAATTCTGTTTATTTACTTGAGTAAATATGTGTAAATCTTTATTTATTCAGTTTTTAAATTAATTACAGTAATATTATTAACTAAAATGAAAATTTTCATCTGATTTTTGTACAATGCAGTTTGTACAGTAATATTTTCTGTCTTTTTGTAGATCTATTATATGAGAGACTTGCTTTGTTTACCAAATAAAGTGAATCTAATTGGATTTGCATTTTAAACGCTAAATAAAAGTTAAAAAGATAATATTTTTGATTTCACATATTAAGGTTTTAGTTAGGATACTCCCAAAACAATTCCACAGAAATCCGCTGATTTTTACCAAAATTCTCAGCAGAAATAGCAAAAAAACGCCCACAGATTCCGTCTGGCCCTAGTCATAATTTACTCGATGTCTCACAGTTTGAAAACCCCTGGTGTAGAGTAATACAATAAACAACTTGCAGTAACTGAGAAGTTTCTCTCAGGAATTGTACTTTACTAAGTTGTTTAAAAAATGTGTACTTTTACTTGAGTACAGTTTTTAGTGCTGTATTGATACTTTCACTGTGGCATTTCTTGTTTATCGTAATTAAGTGGAATATTCAGTCCTGTGGTTCCCATCCAATCAAATCGTGCATAAAAAAGTAATATCAGACAGACCTACCTCAAGACATGGATGCTTTGTAAATACAACATAAAACATATACAGTGAAGAAGCATTAAAAGTGTGCAAGAGAATGCATTATTGTTACACGTCATGACAGCGAGACTGAGTTTAGACTGCATGACACTGAGAAGAAAAGATAAACGATGCCTGCTCTATGATGGCTGAATTCGCGAAATGGTCTTAAATAACGCTACAGAATGTTACGTTTTCAAATACATACACAAATTGCATTTATTCTATTAGTGCTGTAAGAGCTAGGTTTCCAACTTCTGGCCATTTATAGCTTGTTAGTCAGGGTTCAAAGTGCGTAATAAGTGTTGACTAGATCAGCTAGATTTCCTCCCCATTAGGTACTCAGATTTCACATGAAACACATTCTGAAATCTGCTGTCTGTTGTCTTCTTATACTTAAATTGCATATTAATGTAATGCGTTTTCACATTTATAGTCCATGAATGGTAAGCAATTTAACTTGCACATACAAACAAAGTGGCACTGATGTAAGCTAGATTTTTAATTTGCAAGGTATAAGGCGGAATCGTTTTACAATGTAGTACTCTCTACTTCTCAGTCCTTTTAGAAGGGCTACATTTTATTCATACTTTGAGCAGTATTTAGAACAGACACTTTTACTCTACTTGCGCTACATATTTTAGCAAGTAATGGTACTCGAGTATGATTTTTCAGTACTCTTTCCATCACTGGTATCCACATACTTTTCATGGGTTCTTTAATTCATCGAGCTGTGATGGTAATATAGAGGAACTTTGAAGACAAGTAAAAACAAATGGTTGGAGGATCACTGAAAGTGCCCTGAAAGTCAAACCTTGACCTTTAAATATAACTTCCCTTTTCTTTGTCTGGTATACAAATGATCATGTCTTGCGGTTCAGAGAGTGCATCTTAAAAGTTGATGTACTTAGATTTTCCAGACCACTTTCCTGTTTGTCCTATATAGTTCTTATTTTGAAATATAATCGTAAGTTACTCAATCTCTTCAACGTGATACTGGGTCTTACGCAACCTTACCTTCTGGTAATGCGTATCCATCACTTCAAAGTGAACATCGCTTTCCAAACACGCCAGCGGGGGGGCTCCAGTGATTCACAGTTGTGAAATCTAGATCTAAATGTTTCATGAAGCCTAAAAGGCGACAACCAAACCAGAGCCTCCAGCTTTCCCAGCAGAGAATCCTTTGAGAGGATCTGCCATTGTGAGACTCATCTTAAGCCACCGGAGAACCTCTGCTCCTTAAACCTGCAGCTAAAGAGGAGTGTTAATTCTTTACTACGCTGGAAAAAGAGCACAGGTCATGTTAGGATTCCTCTTTGGTGCATTTCCACACCATCTCAGCACAATTTCAGGCCCATATTTTAATGCAAGATTGCTGATTTGATCACAAATACAATCTTTGCTTTGCCCATCAGCCTTTAAATGTTTTGCACTTTAAATGTCATAAACGCTGTCAATTATTTAAAGCATGCACCGTTTAAAAGGGCAACAAACTGAGAAAATGCCGGTGCTGATCGCTGCTAAAATAGCTCTTGTTTAAATGTTTAATTGTTATTGTGCTTCTGATTAAAGCTCTCTGGTTATTTTTAGCATGGTGTGACTTTGTTAGTGGCTTTTCAATCGTTGTGTTCAATCTCTGACATTTAGGGGGGGAGGCTCATGGCTCTCTCTCTCTGCAGTGTAAGCTGAGGATGTTTTATGCAGCAGGGCGGATAACGCAAGCCCTCTCATCTCCTGAATCACACTGGGAACGATCACGTTTCAGCCTCTGATTCCTCTCTACTGTCCTGCTAATGGAATCAGGGCCTTGTTGTTCTCCGGCTGCATGCTGAATCTTTAATACGCCAGCCTTCGTGTGCTAAACTTTGACATTCCAGTGCGTCTGAGAAGACATGTGTTTGATGAACAATGAGTTGTGTTGTTTTCTTTCAGGCCCTGTTAGTGATGTGAGCGAGTGGGGTTTAGAGATGGCAGAAAAATCTCCTTGTTGAACTTTACTGTCGCTGCACAGAAGCTGATAAAAGGCGAGCTGACGGTGTGTTAGAGCGTGCATAGAGTGGGAATGAAATATGAGTGCGCTCAAAACCATTTTTCAAATATTTAGCTTAGTCATATTTAAACCCTTATTAATTTTTAAAAATGTTATTAATACCAAAACATTAATAATAAATGGATATTTTTATATATTGCTACTGATACCACCTCACCACGTTTAAAATATTTGTTTTGCTACTTGTATATTTTTGCTTTTGCTTATTTATGAGAGCATTTATTTATTTTGTACGTATTAATTGATTAATACTAATCAATAATATTAAAATACCTTATTAATATTTTCATTTTATCAATATTATAATTTTCTATTAAATATTATTTATTTATTTATTACAATTTATATATGTCTCTGTCAATGTTTTCAAACTAGATTGGATTTACCAAAGTCACACAACTGGCAATTTCACATCAGTCACATCCCTAACGCAGAGATGTCACATCCATAACTAAGCTTTTACTTCTTCAATCATGTTTGTTCTATAGTGAGCCAACTCTTAACCTTTTGATTAGCATTGTTTCTTTTGGGTTGTGAAGTTCGATTCACAGAATTTCTACAAAGTATAAAAAGTTTACAAAGTTTGTACACTGTAAACAGACTTGCAGACTTTTTTGTTACATCCATAACGCATGTTTATTTCCCTTATTTAAAATATAAAAAATATTTACAGATTGCTGTTTTTCTGCTCCTACAACTCTGTGGTTAGTTGTTTTGAAAAATATAAAGAGATGTTTCAATGTAATGTTAACATATACTTCCTATGTCAATTTATGTTTTGAGATTTTACTGCAAATCTTACATCCATTAACGCTGGTATCGCTATGATTTATTTTTAGTCATTATAAATATATTAATATTTAATATTTATCTAGTCTATACCAGTAATGGTAGTTTTTTTTTTTGTCGATGGTCGTTTTTGACAGTTTTCTGTATTTCATCTGAATCTCATATTGTCATACCTTAGGAGTGTCAAAATTAATTGTTTCTTTGGTTATGATGTACTGACGTCATTTATGTGCTATGTCGTGGTAGAATACTTTGGCAAGGCAGGCAAGCACAAGTAATTAAAATACAGAAACTGAACAATTCACTGTGTGTGTGCTCTACAGTCATTCACTGACTCTAAAGTTACAGCAGAAGCCCCTATTTCACAGCTATGGAGAAAAGTAAACTCCATTACTCTCTCTCCCTCTCACTGTGGCCCCTTTGACCTTCTGGTGTGACGCTTCCTCTCCTCTTGGCTGTTATAGCGATACTTGTGGATTCATATCCAGACACCTTGTTTTCTCCATCACGTTCTATAATTAATCAGCTGTGATCACCGCGTCCCTTTATCAGTGTCACTTATCGCAACGAACAGGACATTAAAGCTAATCTATTGAGTGCGTGACCAATCATAGGCATTTAACAACTTGCTCCAAAACGCTCAAAAAGCTCATGTTGTTCTGTCCATGTACTTGAGTTTTGTTTGATACATTCAGAGAGAGTTTTCCTTCAGTAGGTAAAATTAGATTTATCATTTATCTGATTGCTTGTATTAAAAGACAAGATTGTATACAAATACATATAAAATGTATTTAGAAATTATATTAGTATATTATTTTAATACAAGAATTCTTGTGCTGTAAATTAAATTATAAAATTGTGTTTGGAAAGCGTCGTCAGTGCACCATAATGCACCAAGATATCAAATTGAACCAAATTGATGGCATGATAATCGTAACCGAACTGAACCATGAGACCAGTGTATGTTCACACCCCTATCGTATCTCATAGTCAAAATTATGTGGCTAAATTGAATTAAATAAAAATATTTTATTTCTTAGTGCGTTTTAATTTATTTTATTGTGATTTCTGGCTGTGCTTTCCAAACATAGACTTTACTTGGGTATGTTAACAGCCATCCAAGTATATTTAATAATATTTTTTTAACTATTATTATAATCCTTTTATTTTGTATCCGTAGATTACTGTAAAGACAGTCTCGTGTGCTCTACAGACCCAGACATTGCTTTTTGGCTCTTAAATTCGTCTGGCCGGGTTTCTAAATTTCCTAAAATGTTCAGGATTCGGCTTTTGCTTCCTAAAGCTGACGTTCGTTAATTATATGTGTTTTTTTTTTTTTTTTGCATTGCCTTTTTACTTAAGCCTACTTTCGCTTGGCTTTGCAGCTGACAGCGCATGCACAGAAACGTTCAGTAATTCATTCTTAAATCTAAATCACTCAGACTATACTATATAGAGAATTAAATAACTGGTCTAAGCTGGCTGCAAAAATATATGTACACCATTAGTAATGGTTAATCAATGTGTTTGCCTTATTTATATAATCTACAGGTTTTAATCTTCTAATTATTATAATATTTTCGAGATGGTGTGTTTTTATTCCTTTTTCTGTCATTTATTTCTCACTTGCAGATTATTTTATTAATTTGATGTTAATATATTACATAGGCTAATTTATATACATATCTAAAATGCTTTGACATTCAAGTTTGCTTTGAACTTAAAGAGAGAGAAGCAGATTTGGCCTGTCAGTGGGTGCACATGGCTCCTGAATAGCATAAAAGTCTTTCTTTTCTTTTTTTTTAACTTTAACCCATTGAAAAGAAACCGTGTATAACAATTTGGTAATAAAATAAAATTATTGTTAAAAATTAAATTATGTATTGTTGGTCGCGTAAAGTTAACTGTTTTAGTAATTTGGGTAAATGGTGTGTTTCAATCCGGCTACCACCGCAATTATATTTCAAACCTGTGAGAAGCACTGATTGGTATTAGAACTTTTACATCAGCGTTTTTATTTTAGACTAAGTTTTTACTGAATTTTGTGTACAAAAGTCTGTAATTGTTAAGTTACAGACCTCTCTCTTGTGCTTCTTTTTGCACACTGCATTGACGCATTTCATTCACTCTCTATAACAATGTAATTCTCATATTCAATTTCTTCTGTATGATCTGAAATGCTTAAAAACCTACGATGGGTGTGTTGACAATGTAAGGAAGTGTTTCAGCTGTGCATGGTTGTAATTTTCCTCCCTGTGATTGGTGAGTTGGCGTCAGGTTTAGACCTCAGATCTGCTGATTTGATGAGTCAGTTTCCTGGCTGCACATCCATCATCGCTGAGCTTTCCAAACAGATCTGTGCTGCTGGCTAAAATGCAGGCAGGTGTGTTCGCATGTTCTCATGACGTTTGTCCGATCAGGTAAATCCTCCTATAATCCCCGCTGGAGCTGGGCTTTCCTGGCCTCACTATATCTGTGGGTCTTATGTGCCTCTGTATCTGACCACAGAAAGCACACATTTTTTTTTAGTTGATAAGATACGTGACAGGCTTTCAATCACTTAATGAAAGTTTTGGAGATTACATAGAATTAATTGATGGTTCTGTAGTTCGCTCAAAAAAAAAAATTCTGAAGTTATTCATTTAGTGTTATTACATTTTATGAAATTAACAGTTTTTGTATGTTGTGATTTTCTGTTTGTTTCTGATTATGATTTGCATTGTGGGATGTTGATCTCTTCTCTTTTGACTTTTCATGTGGAAAAATCATACTGCAAATACTAACACAGGCTCACTAAAATTGGACAATAGGACATTGGAAAAACGTTGCCTGGTCTGATGAGTCTCGGTTTCTTTTGCGACATTCTGATGGTAGGGTCAGAATTTGGTGTCAATACCATGAAAGCATGAATCCATTCTGCCTTATATCAATGGTTTCAGGTTGGTGGTTCGTGGTGGTGATGTAATGGTGTGGGGGATATTTTTTGGCACACTTTGGGCCCATTAGTACCAATTAAGCATTGTGTCAACACCACAGCCTACTTGAGTATTGTTGCTGACCATGTCCATCCCTTTATGACCACAGTTTACTCTTCTTCTGATGGCTACTTCCAGCAGAATAATGCGCCATGTCATAAAGCGCGAGTCATCTCAGACTGGTTTCTTGAATTTAACCGTTCACTGTACTCTAATGACCTCCACGGTCACCAGATCTCAATCCAATAGAGCACCTTTGGGATGTGGTGGAACAGGAGATTCACATCATGGATGTGCTGCCGACAAATCTGCAGCAGCTGCGTGATATTATCGTTTCAATATAGAGCAAAATCTCTGGGGAATGTTTCCAGTACTTTGTTGAATCTATGTCACCAAGGATTAAGGCAGTTCTGAAGGCAAAAGGGGGTCCAACCCAGTACTAGTAAGGTGTATCTAATAAAATAAGAAAAAGCGAAAAATTAAAAACACCAATCCAAACAATTTATCACTTTTAAACTTTTAAAATGTCAATGAATGTGACTTTTTTCAAGAATTTTAACATCAAACTATGGAGAAAAGTTCAAGGTCCCAAAACAATGATCCAATTATAATATAGATATGATCTAAAATACCGAAAACTGCGTGTTTTTACAGTATGGACATAGAGTAAGAAAGTCTAACCACAGTGCCCAATAAGACACTGCCTATTTTTTTTTATAATGAAGATTCTTTGCATGATGTTTTGCCTAACTTCAAACATTTGCATCAGTTTAATGTATATTCATCTACGTACAGTACTTGCACATTTACCCATACTGTGCTATATCTATCATGTGGTTCAATGGAACCAACACAGTCCTGCTAAATGATGCTCAAACCATTGATCCCTCCTTCCTAAGACTTTCAGGGTCTACCCTGAGTACTTGCTTTGGTAGAGAATGGACAGATCAGATCAGCCGTTTCACGTTCACTATAAACTCTGCAAGCGTGAGATCGCTGCTGCTTTAACGAACTGCATGATGTGCTCTCTCTCCAAGGGCTTGTTAGTCCTGTTTTGTTCAAGGTGTTGTCATTATGGGTCCTGTCAGAGACTGTGTCCCGCACTGCCCATGAACAGCAGGCTTAACATTTAGTGGCATTAAGAAAATAATACAGAGGCAAACAATATGTGCTGCAGATACTGTTTCAAATTGGACGTTGTAAATTTGTCTTTAAATGGGTTGTTAAAGGTCCCCTGAAGTGCCATGAAATGCACAGCTTTGTTCAATGTGTGATGTCATTTAACTGTAACAAAAAGAAAGCAACTAAAGCTCATTGGAAATGCATGTATCAGCTACATTTTTTTTATGCGAAACTGCAAATGCGTAACTTGCGTTTGACTGCACTGCACTTTTGTTCCTTTTCACACTAATGATGTTTACAATTTATGATATTAGGGACATTTAGACATATAAAGGTCATAAAAAGATGCAAAACATCAAATCAATACCACCAACCACCTTGATGTACATAATTTGTAATTGAATGTATTTGAATCACCTGTCTATCTCCATATGGACAAGTTTTCTGCTGTTTGCAGTGTTGGGTACTGGTCCAATGAAGCACAGTTTTACAAGAGAGATAAAAGCAAGATAAAACAATGACATTGCAGATTTCCTCTAAGTTTGCTTTTAAAAACACTATTGGTTGGGTTTAAAGAAGTGGTTTTGGTAGGTTATTCGCTTGGTGATCTGTATGACAAGCCCTGCATTTTTATGGATATGTACAAGACAGATGTGTTTTTGAAACGTGCAACAAATTTTTCCTCAAGTTAGAGCCATTATCAGGTAGTAAAAAAAATACCAATAATGCCATCTCAGTCAATAATCTTTATATGCATATAATAGCATAGTACCAGTCAAAAGGACACTTCTCCATTTGTGTGTACCCAAAGTTTTGACTAGTACTGTATAGCAAACAATGAAGCTCGCTCTGCTGGACTAATTAATTATTTAATTTCAATCATGTTGTCTGTGTTATATGTTCTGTGAAATATGTTTTTAAAAAACGATCATATCTGTGGCAAATTTACTGATATCAATACATTGGTGAGATCCTCATATCGGCTGATAAAATCGGCAACGGTCAGGCTCTACCTCAAGTAACGCATTTCGACACACAGTGCCCTCTAGTGAATTTTTAAAAGTGCAACGAAACATAGCTGTTGCAGCGTTTCACAGAAATGTAAGCCAAGAGACATTTTTGGCCTCCACTTTTTGAAAGACCAAAAAACAAACATTTTGTTTATCACTGCTCATCCATTCAGATTAGATTTAATTCACATCTTGTACGAGGCAGGATGCTTCAGATTCTAAAGAGCATTTGATTGGTCAAAGCATCTCTTGAGAAGCTGAAATATCAGCTGATGTTATAAAAATGTTTGATTTATATTGACTAAAGTGAGAAACATCATGTTTTGAATGTTTATTTCTTTTAAACATAAATTTTGGAGCTCACTATCTTATATATAACTTTAAGAAAATCATTGATCCGAACAGGCAAAAGGTCTTTTTAATTGATTTTAGAGAGACTATAAACAATGATTTTGTCTTTTGCAGAGGGAGTTCCTCAGGTCTTCTACTTCGGGCCTTGCGGCAAGTACAACGCTATGGTTCTGGAGCTGCTTGGGCCCAGTCTGGAGGACCTGTTTGACCTCTGCGACCGCACTTTCTCCCTCAAGACCGTCCTAATGATAGCTGTTCAACTGGTAAGCGTCCGGTCAGAGAGCCACTTATCCTCCATCAGCAATTTTGGCTTGTCTTATTACACGTTTAGGAATTCTTTTGGCTCTTTTCTAAATGATTTCTAGGAATCGTTCAGCTCTGTCATGCTTTTGTTTTTTGTCCTTAATTGCAATCTTACTTGTTTTTTCAGATAACACGGATGGAGTTTGTTCACTCACGGAACTTGATATATCGAGACGTCAAGCCAGAAAATTTTTTAATGGGGCGGCCGGGGTCCAAGAGGCAGCACACCATTCATATCATCGACTTCGGGCTTGCCAAAGAATACATAGACCCCGAGACCAAAAAACACATCCCATACCGAGAGCATAAGAGCCTTACTGGCACTGCCCGGTATATGAGTATCAACACACATTTGGGAAAAGGTGTGCATTATAAACATCTCTCTACATCTTCTTTCACTTTCCTATGTGTAGTTTGTTTTAAATCTAATGCTTTTTTTGGCCTAAAAAGGAAATCTAATAAAATCAGCAACTTAGCTTAAATGACATACTTTCACTTTCCTGACTCATATTTATGTAACCCACTTAATCATGTAGTTTAAAGAAAAAAAATCTCATTTTACCGTGAAAATGTACCTGTTGTATCTGTCAGCGTGACACATAGCGTTTGTTGTTTTTCTTCCCCATCAGAACAAAGCAGAAGGGACGACCTAGAAGCACTGGGCCATATGTTTATGTACTTCCTGAGAGGCAGTTTGCCCTGGCAGGGCTTGAAGGTTTGTTCTTTTTTATTTTACCTCCTAACAGTGTGTTCATTTAATTCAGTGTTCAGTGTTTTTTTTTTCATTTAATTTTTTCACCTCCTGTAGGAGTGTTTTGAACTTGTGACCTTTCTCGTGGTGTTGTTAAAGTAATCCACGGGTTTGAGGGCTTTTTGTTACACATTTGCACTACTGCACAAAAGAAAATGAAGTTGCTTGCTTACTTGAATGATGCTTACCAAGGCTACATTAGTACATTGTACATTGGTAAAAATACATATTTTATCAGAAATATAGTGAAATATTCTAAAATATTAATGAGCCATTACTGCACAGTATTGCAAACCCCTCTGAAATATTACTTTGATGCTAAGTTAGTGCTCAATATTTTTTATTGTCAATTGTCAGTGCTGTTAAATGTCTTAATGGATGCACAGTATTCTTACAAATAAATATGGATTTTTATTATTATTATTTATCATTAATATTTTTTATTCTTTTATGTCAAGGTTTCTCATATTTTAAGAATTTTTGACTGGCTTGATTATATATTTTAGCTCTACATATTATATTGATATTATTTAAATAAATTATACAATAAATATAGTAATAAAATGAAACCAGTGCTTTTTTTTCTTAAAGGTGTTTTTATTGAACATGTTAAATATAAAATATGCAGTAAATAGCTTTTCACTTTTTCTTATTTTTTTAGACAACAAACGAAACCTGTCGCACATATACATTTTTGGTTCTATAAAAATATATGAATGATATTAAAATGAAATATAGATAAATAATAATTTTAAGTAAAAGATATTTTACTTTTATATGTATACAAGAAAAGAAAACCAAAGGGAAAAATGTTTTTAAAAATTATAAGTAAAAGTTCTACTGTTCTAAAATAATTGAAGGAAACAGTGTTGTACGCACTCCACTAAAGACATACATTAGCCTACATATTTAATTTAGTTTGTTAAGCGCAGATTTGCTTCAAAACTATTTCTAAATTCAGTTCTAATTTCCAGCAAACAAATAAATGAACAATAATAAGGAACTGTGGTCAAAAAACTGAGTTAAATCTAAACACACGTCCTATTCTTATGCCCCATATGGTGATGCATACGTCTCCAAAACCTGACAGGTGAACAAATCTATACATGTTTTTATTAAAAAAAATATAAATATGCATATAATAAATAATGCTAATGCTAGTAATAAAAACATTAAAATAAAACTACAAATTGTCATAAATACACTGAAAAAAGCCCCTTGGCATGGAAGTAGTGTTTTTTTATATTAAATAATATTTTTTGTAAAATTTTAATCCTTTATTTTTTTCATATGTAAAGATATTTGTGTATTGCTGTACATCCTGTGTGTATTAAGCATTTGAACCTGCATAGGCGCACAACTAACGCACTTTGCGTTGGACTGTAGACCTGTTTTTACTTGGTCAACGACGCAGCATATTTTAGTTCCTCAAAATATCAACACGCCAACAATGCACCTTAACACACCTTTTTTATTGATCAGAACAACCGTGAGTTCACAAAGTGGCGCACAAGGATTTGCTATTTAAACAACGCGGCACCAAATGTGAAAATTAGGGATGTGCTGGTCTGAAAAAAGCAACAAATCGTGCCAATCACATCTTGCGCCTTATTGCACCGGGTGTATGATAGGGCCCAATATTTTAAACAAATAACAGAAGAGTGAATATTGTTTAAAACAGATTGCCACATGTCTTCTCATAATTTTATCTCCAGTTTCACCTCCCATTTTCGTTTTTAATTGCACTAAGGGTTTTAAATAAAACACTTAAGTAAAATGTACAGATAGGCGGTTTTTAAATATTTTAAAAAGTATCAATTAAATCAATTATTCATTCATTCATTCATTCATTCATTTCCTTTTTGGCTAAGTCCCTTTATTAATCTGGGGTAGCCACAGTTGAATGAACCGCCAACTTATCCAGCATATGTTTTACGCAACGGATGTCCTTTCAGCTGCCACCCATCACTGGGAAACATCCATACACACTCATACACACATGCACTACGGGTCAATTTTAGCATACCCAATTCACCTATACCACATGTTTTTGGACTTGTGGGGGAAACCGGAGCACCCTGAGGATACCCACGCAAACACTGGGAGAACATGCAAACTTCACACAGAAATGCCAACTGACCCAGCTGGAGCTCGAACCTGTGAGGTGATCGTGCTACCAATGTGCCACCGTGCTGCCCCTTAAATCGCTCTAAAAAACAAACAATCTTACTGACTCCAAATTTGTCAATGGTGGTGTAACTGAGACGTGTGATGACATGGCAACAAATGGTGATATCAGCTGCTCGTCTCGTACTTGAGTTGCTCAGCCATGTGTCATGGAGTACTGAGTCACATGAGCGAAGCACACACAGGTGTCAGAAGCTCAGCGCTTGCCATGAGGTGCTGTCTAACACATCATTGTTAATTCAGCACTCCAGTAGATTACATGGAAGCCACATGACAATGGGGTCAGAGTAAAAACAGTTAAACGCAAATGAAAAAAAAAATAGTACAAACGTTCTCCTTTTGTGTGTGCGTCATCGCTTATTCAATAAAACTAGCCTGAGGCAAAATCTTGCCCCGGATTTGTGTGCTGCATGTGCTTAATTACATCTCAGCCATTGTCTTTTATGAGGTGTTTGTGGGTGGGAAATGATATTTGTGTTTCCAAACAGGCGGACACATTGAAAGAACGCTACCAGAAAATTGGCGACACCAAGCGAGCCACACCGATAGAAGTGCTATGTGAAAGTTTCCCAGGTTTGTGCCATCAGCTCATTAGTAATCGTAACTGATCTGTCTTGTTTTCTTCAATTTAGTTTTTTGCCATTAGATGAGCAACATAGTAGAATGTCTGTCTGATGTATTCTAACGTGTTAGGATGATATAAATTTATTTAATTTAGTTTATTCATTTATATTCATTTATTTTTAATGTTGCATAATATACTAATATTGAAATCAGAATTATTAGCCCTCTGGTATGATTTTCCCCCAATTTCTGTTTAATGGAAAGAAGATTTTTTCAGCACATTTCTGAACATAGTAGTTTTAATAACTCATTTCTAATAACTGATTTCATTTATCTTTGCTATGATGACAGAACATAATATTTTAGTAGTTCAAGACAGTAGTATTCAGTTTAAAGTGACATTTAAAGGCTTAACTAGGTTAAGTAGGAGAGTTAGAGTAATTATGCAAATCATTGTATAACGATAGTTTGTTTTGTAAACAAGATGGGACAATAATATTGCTTAAGGGGCTAATAATATTGACCTTAAAATGATTTCAGAAAAATTTAACACTGCTAACTGCAAAAACTATAATAAGAAAAAATATTATAGGAAATACTGTGATAAATTCCTTGCTCTGTTAGACATCATTTGTGAAATATTTGAAAAAAAATAATAATGATGATAATAAATTTGTATTAATAAAAATATATAATAATTCTGACTTAAACTGTATGTCTGATGCATTGCAGCTTGTTTGGATGTTATTATAAGCTGGTGTTTTTTTTTCTGATGTCTGAACTTTTTCTTTCTAATTTCTAAGATGACCTGAGACTAAAATATTGTTTATATTTCATAAGTAACCCCTTTGAAATAATCAATAACTTTTAACTTTTAAATGTGGAAAAGGCCGTGGAAAATGTTTTTATGATCAGGCACAATTGATATTGCGTATGCCGAATTTAAAACTTAATTAGTACATTTTACATTTTGTTCATTCGCCCATACTAGGCCTATTGTTTATCATAAAAACTGCTGGAAATACTGAGATAATACCAAAAACTCCAACCATCAATGTACATCATTACATTGTTACCTTAATGCAGTGGTTTTCAAATCCAGTCCTCGTGCCCTGCACATTTTGCATGTCTCTTATATATGACACTGAAGGATCAGTTCGTGGATCTCTCTGTTAACGGGTTGATGATCTGAATAAGTTGTGTTAAGTAGGAAGATATACAAAATGAGCAGGGCAGGGGGGCCTGAGGACTATAATTGAGAACCACTGCCGTAGTGTGACCAACATTAAAACATTATAATATCAACATAATAACATATTGTAATATTGTAGTTTGTTTGTAACATATATTAATGCTTGTAAACTTAAATATAATATTCAAACATATCTCTATCACATCTTTATGATAACTGTAACTAACCTTTAGTTTGGTAGTTTTGATGCACATTATCTTCTCATGGTGCAAACAAAAGTTAAACTGCTCTAGTCATGTGACCTTTTGTGCTAATAATCTTACAGCACAACTTAAATTGAGACACCTTTTTCCTTTTTACACCTTTGATGAAAATGCATTAAAATATCAGTCTATATAACTTTTTGTAGTAGTGCTGCACAATATTGGAAAAATCAGACATTGCGAGGATTGGTTTTGGTGCGATATATATTGCAATATATAAACATGACAGAGCAAAAATAAAAATGTTGGAGTTGGAAATGTGTTGATTGATTGAATAGGACGAGAGGCCATAAATATTGATGTAAAATACTGAGTTTTTTTTGTTGTTGTTTTCACTTCTGTATTACCAGAGTGTAAAGTTACACAGCAATAAATACAACAAAATAAATAAATAAAAATGATTTCTGGGTAGTGTAACAGTATTCAAGTACAGAAACTGAACAAACTAATGTAAAATAACATGGTTGTCATCATTGTATGAATAATATTTAAAAATATCTTTATCTTTTAATATTTAAATCTAATCCTGTGATGTGACTCTTTGCAATATCGATGCTCAAATGATATTGTTCAGCCCTACTTGACCAGGGGAACTAAATGTTAAAAGTAATTCTGTTTTTGCTTTTTTTGCTCACTGTAGAAGAGATGGCCACCTATCTGAGATATGTGCGGCGACTGGACTTCTTCGAGAGACCGGATTACGAATACTTAAGGAATCTCTTCAAAGACCTCTTCGACAAGAATGGCTTTGTCTTCGATTACGAGTACGACTGGGTCGGCAAGCCTCTTGTGAGTATTTGCTTCCTTTTCAGACACTTCCTCGATGCTGTTAAAATGCCATTGTCATGCTGCGTTGGGTTTATATGTTGGCGTATGAGTTTGTGAGACATTCTCAATGGTGTGATCATTGTTGTCTTTCACAGCCTACACCTATAGGCCCAATCCCCACAGACACACCCCAGCCTAGCAGAGACAAAGCACAACCGCAGACTAAAAACCAGGTGAGTGCACAAAAGTACTGCACATATTATTAGCATATTTTTGGATTGGAAGATGACAAGAAAATATCCCAAGAAATTTAATTTTATGGCTATTTTCTATACTATCTCCCCCATTCCAAAGGCATCCAAAAATTCAGTTGCACAGGTAAAGTTATGATGCAAAGGCTAATACAGACACATACACACATTTTCAAAGACATACAGTTGAAGTCAGAATTATTAGCCCTCCTGTATATTGTTTTCTCCAATTTCTGTTTAACGGAGACATTTTCAACACATTTCTAACCGTAGATTTATTAACTCATTTCTAATAACCGATTTCTTTTAACTTTGCCATGATGACAGAACATAATATTTTACAAGATTTTTTAGGATACTAGTATTCAGCTTGGGGTGTACTCACACTAGGCACGGTTGCATTGAACCATGCCAGGGCACGATTGTCCCCCCCTCCCCTCTCCCCCTCGGCCTGCACTCTGTACACACTGTATTTTACTGTATAATTTTAAGTCGTTTGTGATCCGGTGACATGCAGTCAAGTCTTTCACTGAACAGATCCACCACTTTTTGACGCTCAAACTTATTTAAAGCCATTGTGCTGCATGTA
The DNA here is from genome assembly GCF_903798145.1 of Danio aesculapii. Taxonomy (NCBI): domain Eukaryota; kingdom Metazoa; phylum Chordata; class Actinopteri; order Cypriniformes; family Danionidae; genus Danio; species Danio aesculapii. The sequence goes on along the minus strand of NC_079442.1, from coordinate 32,752,388 downwards.
TTAGGAGGTTTGCTGAAGGTGGCAGCTGATGTGCAGCGAGGGGTTTGCATCTTTGGTAAACTATGACAGTTCGCGTTCATTGAAAAGTAAGAATAATTAATGCATTCATATGAACCAGTCCTTAAAAATGACGTCGGGACCTCTGTTTCACGCTCAGGTATAATTTGCACTCATATTACAAGTGTACGGTGCCAAAACCCAACTGAACCGTGCTCTGGCGCATCTCTTCCAACCGGGCGCACACTTGTCAAACAAACCTGGGAAATAGGGTCAAACGCGCCCTGGCATGGTACGGATAGCCTAGTGTGAGTACATCCTTAAAGTGCCATATAAAAGCTTAACTAGGTTAATTAGGTTAACTAGGCAAGTTAGGGTAATTAGGCAAGTCATTGTATAAGGATTGTTTGTTCTGTAGACAATCGAAAAAAAATATTGCTTAGCTCTTAAATATTTTTTTGGCCCACGGTTGCATTGGATAATATACTGACACAACTCTGATAAATTGTATTATAGCCTATGGATAAAAGGTCAACCAGGTGTTTACGATTCCAGTTAAAGGGGCTAATAATATTGACTTAAATGTTTTAAAAAAAAATTAAACTGCTTTTATTCTCGCCGAAATAAAGCAAACAAAACTTTCTCCAGAAGAAAAAATATTATTGAAAATACTGTGAAAAATTCTTTGCTTTGTTAGACATCATTTGGGAAATATTTGAAAAATTGAAAGTAGGGCTAATAATCCTGACTTTAACTGTATATGCCCTTCAGTCTGTTGAGTGACAGGTTTCTGATTTTGCTTGTGTTGATATTTGGTTATTTTCCAGAAAACATATTTTATATTCTTTTAGTTTGCCTTTTGTGAAATAGGTTATTCTTTCCACTGCCATATAGCGTGTCGAGTCTTTCAACCAATGATCAGTGGATGGACCGTCTATATTTGTTTTGGTAAAATGCTACTAAAGGTTTTGCAACAACTAGACAAATGTTCATTTTAAGCTGATAAGCTGATGATAGCTAATGAATTCGAAGAACAAGGAAGTCGAGAACACCCATTTCTTGTAGCATTGCAATTGGTTTTCAGATGATAGAGGAAATTAATGTCACTTTTTGTGCACATCTTGATATATGTAGTGTCATCATTTGCTTCTAAGCAGTGTTGATGAGTTCAAGCTACAGCATGTCTTATTTAATGAGATTTCCTGTAATGAAATTAACTGTAGATGGAAGCTCCGTCCTCTTCCTTTTTTAGACCAATCAGAAAAGGCTCTGCTACTTTTGGCTGTACAAACGAAGAGTTGTCAGAGGAGTTGCTCAAGTTTTGCATGATGTTACTGTTGTGCAATGCAGTCTCTGAACATCATTCGTGTGATTAATTAGTGGATTGGAAAGCTGGTTAGTTGGGCCTTGCTTGGTGTAAACAAATCTGTTTTAGTGGCCAGTTGCTTGGAGACAAAGTTCCCTGCTGCTCAACTAAAATGCTTTCGGTTCAGCTGCGGTATCGCGCTGTCTTCACTTTCTGTGGAGCATGAAAGTTCTGGATGGAGATGCTGAAAGTCCTTCAATTTGAAGATTTCGGCGTTTGTGAACAAAGAGGGAATGCCTGGATTTTCTTTGCACCCAACTTGGTTTGGTCTTGGTTAAAAAATAAGTTTTTGAAAAGCATTTTGTTCTTACAATGGTTACATCAGAATTACCAAAGTAAGTACAGTATTATTATTAGAAATGTTATTACAATTTAAAAAAGCTGCTTTCTATTCTTATTTATTTTTAACATTTAATTAATGTCACTATTTCAGCATCCTCTTTCCAGTCTTCCATCCCATGTTATCCATCCGAATTGATTCTTATATGCTAATTTGACACTCAAGAAACATTTTTATTATCATCTAAATATTGAAAATCGTTGTTCTGCAGTTTCCAAAAGTGTTTGTTGGAACTGTAATGTTTTTTTTGATGAACTGAAAGCAAAATACATATTATAAAAGTAAACCTTTTGTAAAATAAGTGCCTTTATATCACAATTGACTAATTTAATGCATCTTTGACTTTGAGTATTAGATATTAATTTCTATAAAAAATTATATAATAATAATAATTAAAAAAAACATTTTAACAATTTAATTCTTAGTGCAAAATTCAAATAAGTTTCTTTCCAGGCTTTCATGAGGGCCATGACACCAAGCAAGTGGTCAGGCTTCATTTAATGCTGTCAGTGAGTGTCTTTCAGGCTAGTTTCTGCTCAGGAAGGTAAGAGTTTACCATGAGATTTAAAATGCGGAAGCACAATCAGTGAAGGTAGTAGCTCTCATTGAATGTTCAGTTCAACAAACATGCGAGATCTCAAGAAAAATAAAAAAGGGAAGTAAAGTGATCGAAGAATTCAAGATTGTGCAAACAGAAGGTTGGTCTGATGTGATGTCATTTTATCTGAGTATTTTGAAAAGCAATTATTTTCAAGACAACAAGAGCAACATGGAAGGGAGAAATGGTGGAGATACAAAATATTTAGCAAATGCTGCTTTGTTTCAAGTTTGAATTATCTATATAGACTCCTGATACTCTTGTGTGTTTAAGCACTCCCTTTTGGCCACAGTGGACGTGAGGCAGCATAGTAGGATTTGGTCACAGCTAGTTCTTTGACGTCATCTCGTTGTGTCACAGCCTTTAAGCAACTTACACACTGGCACATGCACCATTTTCCTTGTCACTCATCCATGTTCCAGTGCAATCTCTAAATAGCCTGAATGTGTCCTCATTCCTAATATACATGAACTAACAAACAGAAAGTGCTCTTGAGGAAGCGCCACTGGAAGTTTTGATTGAATTTTTGCTCCATTAAATCGTTAAATGTATCAAATTTGTGCTGATGTTCATCTGCTTTTATACAGTTGCAATTGTCTTGGTTTGTTAAAACCGTTCTTGCTCCGCCTCTAAAATGTCAATATAACCTTTGGCAATTTTTCCGTTTATTTGACGCCGCATGAGAATAAAATGTTCAATGTACATGTACAGTATGTGTCTCTCTGCTAGTGCTCATGTCTTAATGTTTAATAGTAGTGTCCATGTTATTATCTGTAAGAACTGGGGCTGTGCGATATTGAACAAATAATGAAATGTCGTATGGCACACTAAATAATGTGTTATTTAACATCTGATATGAAATTTTATATAATATTACCACAACATGGTTCTTTTATTTTCATAGCAACAACATATGGGGCGATAACCGGTTTCAAGGCTTATCGCGGTTTGGAAAAGTCAAGGTTTTAAAGATTTTCTGTTATACCATTCCTACATGTTTACGTTTGTTTTTTTTGCATGTTAAGACTATTTAATTAAGTTTATTAGGGGAAATCTCCACAAGAAAACTGTTTTTGAATAAAATGAAGACAGCAGAAGTCAACAATGATTTACTTAACTATTTAGCCTGAAATATTATTGACATTTTAAATGTGTCTTAAAAAAAAAAAATATATATATATATATATATATATATATATATATATATATATATATATATATATATATATATATATATATATATATATATATATATATATATATATATATATATATATATATATATATTGTAAAAAATTTTAGGGTGGATAATTTTATTTTTTCACAGTGGAAAAAGTATTTTTTTACCCAGACATTTTAAAAGAACATTCTTTAGAGCTTTAATCACAATACTGTCATACCGGGATATATTTGTCCAAGGTAATCATACCGTCAGAATCTTATACCAGCCTATGCCTAGTAGCAACTACAACTTCTCAAAGTTAATGGCCAGAATATACTGTTGTAATAAACAAATCAAAAGTTTTCAACAGTGTAGCCAAACAAAAATTAAGCAATTTAATATCACCCTCACTTTGCTGCACGTATGTAGATTTATTTTTACACATGTATTGATTATTTTAATAATTTTAATATTGATTATTTTAATCTACCAAATTCCAGTATTTAATTGATAAAAGCAACAGAGCAGTAAAAAGTGTATAAAAGTCGATCTCACCCACACACATATATATATATATATATATATACATATATATACATACATACATACATACATACATACATACATACATACATACATACATACATACATACATACATACATACATAAACGCATAAACGCATAAATGAGCACATGTATATTGCAATAAACTTTATTTCGTTCAACTCAATTTGCAGCTACTGCACTATATTTTGAACTCAATAAATGGAATTTATTATTTCACAAGAAATTACTTGTAACTAATAATATAATAACAGGATAAAATAAAAAACCCATATTGGATATTGTTTAATTCAAATAAATATAACAAGCAAATCAATGTTATACAGACAGGAAGTGATGCTTTAAATTTATAATTTTTTTATCACTTTATTTTAAAAAATTATGTCTCATCGTCACAAAACATACAATTAAATCTAGAGAAGGTATATAAATTAAACCTCAGCGCGGTCACTGGATTGCTCTTGAGTTATAGATTTGATGTAGATTGCTCTTGATAGATATAGATTAAATCAAGAAATTGACCCCAAGTAACCTTCTTGTATGCTCTTATGGAGCTAGTACTTAAAAATCTGAGTCTCTCCATCGGAATAACAGATATCGTGTCGGAAATCCAGTTGTGGAATGAGGGGGGTAAAGGTGATTTCTAATTGTTAGGCACTTTAGCCACCACCATGCCTCGCATTATAGACTTTCTCTTATTATTATTATTGTGATGTATTAAACCCAATGATATATGTTGCAGCCCTAATAGTTTTATAAACCTGAAAACAACAAGAGCAATCAGGAAAACAAAAACACTTGAAACTTGCTGTCTGACTGCTTTCACAACATGGCTTCATTGTTTGGTTATGTTTCAGGATTCGCATTAAAATTGTAAAATTGAAAAGACTTTTGTTTGGAAAACCAGCACGTCCACTCTGCTTGGTTTAAGAGACGTGCTGCGATGACGTGTAACTGCATTTCCTCATGTGCTTCAAGCTTCACAGAGGATGTCTTATTGGAAGTCACACAAACATTCTTTTATCACTCATTCATTGCAAACCATTGCGAAATATTCTGTATATTGTGATATGCACCTTTGCGATATTTTGATAGTTTCAATATACTGCACAGCCCTAATAGGAAATCACTTTGATTTCTAAATAGCAGCTTTCAGTAATTCTGCATGTTTGCAAAATAGTTAAATTCCCCCCTCATCCACTGATTTGTCTTTATGTTAAATTTGTTTGTCATTTATTAATTGAGCAAGCTTCTGCATGTCAATTGTCTACGTTTTAATGTTTTATTTTTTCATTTGTTTGTTCACTGACCCACCGGCCTTTTCCTATCACTCCTCTAAATCTCCATCCCCGTCCCATTCTTCACACCTTTCTCCCCCCAAAAAATGCTCTTCCGCTGTCGATCAGTCACCCGAGCCCAAACGAAGCGAGTCTCAGCCCACTCCAGTGACCAATAGGGAGACTCTGGGGTCTCAGGTGACGGCCGAGAGGCTCGGGGGCTCCGTTCAGGTACTTCTTGCTTGCGCGTGATGTGGCTTTTTTGAGTGAGCGTGGCTGCTTCTCTATCTGTCTTTTGTGCTTGTATTTATCAGCTTGGCTTGCAGATGGCAGCACTGTCATTCTTGGAGATACCCTGTGTTTTAAATAGAAGCCATCAAGCGGTTTAGTTGAGCTGTTCATGGTGTGATGGGATCTAATGGATGCTGGTACAATTTGAAACTCTGTATGTGGTGCGTTTGGACTTGGTGAAACGTAGCTGCCACCTAGTGTTGGTTTTCGGAATGGTATACCATGGCATAAATAAATACAGCTCTAATGGTTTGTCACTTCCAGTGTTGGGTAAGTTACTTCTAAAAAGTAATTAGTTACTAGTTACATTTATTACAATTGTATTTAAATTACTTATGTAATTACGTATCTATTACTTAATAATAAGTAATTTATATATTTAATAAGTGCTATTGAAAATCCTTACAAATCTCAATGCATAGACAAGTGGTTCCCAAACTGAGGGTCGCAAGACAATGTTGGGGGGGATCGCAAAAATAACATGTATGTTGTTAAACTATTAGAATAACATATTTTATCCATAACCAACAGAAGAAAAAGATTATTTAATATTTAATAGTAACATAACATAACATAACAATATGCAAATAAAAAGCCATCAGTCTTTCAATTCTTTTTCCATTGGATTGTGACCCCTGAGGTTATTACACTAGATTAATGACACAGCAATAGTGTTAGTTGCAGCAGATTGATCTTACGGCACAATGTTAAACTTTTACACCTTTACAGTATGCACGTACATTAAAAATAAAGGCCACGACTTAACGTAGAGGTTACGTAGGTGATTTCCAAGTGCCGACCTCCTAAATTAAACCAAGAATAGGCTTGTAGTCCTGTGCTGTAAACATTGTACTCACCATTCTCATTAGGTGAGGCTAATATTAAATAAAACAAATGAATAATGACTTTAAAAAAAGTAATTATTTTTTAAAAGTTGTATGTAAGCTTGTTTATGTAGATCCTATTGGTGGTCGCGAGTCACTAGAATTGTTATTTTGGGGGTCGCAGGCGCAGCAGGATAGTTTTGAAGCCCCTGGCATAGACAATAGACAATCTTTTCTTTAAATTTAAGTCAATTATGGCTTTGTACATATTGTCGTTAATGCTTACTTTCATGGTTTATTAAAAAATTGAGTTATGCAAAATATCTTAATAATATATTAATAACTAGATAGATAAATGTCTTAATAGACATTTAGTTTAAAATTAGTATTATTGTGCTAAATATATCTGTATAACAAAACGAATCACTCTTCTCTGAATTGATTTATACATGTTGAATATGTTTACACTATCTAAGGCAAGAACTTTATAAGTAACTGTAATTTAGATATTTAAAAATCTAAAGCAATCACTTACTTGAATTTTTAGTTAAAAAGTAATTTAATTTCAGTAATTAATTAAACCCAACACTGGCCACCTCATTTTACAATAAAATAATTTTACGCATATGTCATTCTCAGAACAGGGTTATTGTGGTTAACTTCTAATTTAATTGTTTTTATTTTCAGTTTGTCTTTTTAATTTAGCTAGTGTAGTTTTTGCAGAAATGTATTTTTTTTATTTTATTTTAATGCCCTAGCCAATTTTTGGATATTATAGTGTTACGATTTTCTACAGCTGTTTTCATTTTTAATGCAGGCTTGTAAAGGATTAAAGTATAAGTATAAGCGTGTCTGAATTAATAAAAAACAAAAATTGGCTTTATGAACATGTATTTTCCCTAGTTATGTACTGCTATATTTTTCAGAAGTTGTTTATTGTAATATCGCATAATATCCATTATTACAATTTGAAATAAATGTTTTCTATTTTAAAAATGAATTATCCCTAGTCATTAATTATCTTTATTGTCAAATGATCCTTTAGAAATCAGTCTTTAATGCTGATTTGGTGTTAAAAAAATCTAAATGTGCTGCTTATGTATGCTTGTATTTTTCGTGGACTTAAATGCTGTTGGATCATTTCATATAGCTGGTTTTGTAATGGTGATATCTTCGCTGATTTTTTTGATTGGTATTAGTTATAATTATGATAGTAATAATTTATTTTCTTTTTATCTTGTTTATCCTAAACTTTTCAACGGTAGTATAAAATAATTTTTTATTTTTTTTAATTACATTGTTAATAGTTGCTCAAGGAACAATAGTTTACGTAGGTGTTTACATAGGTCTGAATTTAATGTTTCTTGTTTATTTAGTCTTGTCATAGTCGCATGTTTTCTGCCAAAAAATTACTCATTAAAGACCAATTAAAATGATCACTCATCCTCCTATATAGTCATAGGCTTGTGGTAGGCCTATAAGTAGAAAATCGGATTTCCATAAATAAGTTTCTTCATAAAACAACTGAGTGATGGATTAATCAGATAAAAAAAAAACTTTTAAAAAGGCCTGTGTAATGGTATGATTTTTAAACATTACGTTATATGTAAAAACATTATATATATATATATATATATATATATATATATATATATATATATATATATATATATACATACATACACACACAAATAAAGTCAGAATTATTAGCCACCCTTTTAATTTTTTTTATTCTTTTTTTTAATATTTTTTTTAAAAATGTTTCCCAAATTATGTTTAACTGAGCAAGAAAACTTTCGATAGTCTACAGAACAAACCATCATTATACAATAACTTGCCTAATTACCCTAACCAGCCTAGTTAACCTAATTAACCTAGTTAAGCCTTTAAATGTCACTGTAAGCTGTATAGAAGTGTCTTAAAAATATCTAGTCAAATATTGTTTATGGTCATTATAGAAAAATGAAATAAATCAGATATTAGAGAGGAGTTTTTAAAACTATTATGTTTAGAAATGTGTTGAAAAAATCTTCTCTCCATTCAACAGAAATTGGGGAAAAAAATAAACAGGGCTAATAATTCTGACTTCATATACATATATATATATATATATATATATATATATATATATATATATATATATATATATATATATATATATATATATATATATATATATATTAACATTATATATTTGTTAATTTAAAAAAATCTGTTCTGTTCATATTTAATATGAAAGATGTGTGATCTTTCAGTCATCTAAATCTTACAGTCAGTATTTAAATTCACAGTTTCAGTTTTCTATTATATTAAACGCGCAATTCTTTAGTTCAGCTCTTCAGTTCTAGTGGTGGTATGGTGTTTATATTGTCTCTCTGTGTGATCTTAAGGTCATGAGCTCCACAAACGGAGAGCTGAACACAGATGACCCGACTGCAGGACACTCCAACGCCCCCATCACTGCACCTGCTGAGGTAGAGGTGGCAGACGACACAAAGTAAGTGCTACAACACTGGGCGATCAAGCAATCACGATCCTACAACTGGCATTTTAAAAACCACGCCTAAAAATACACACACACACACACACACACACACACACACACACACACACACACACACACATATATATCAGCAATATCACAAAGTAGCCCTGCGATATGGCATTATATCAGCACTGGTGGGCTTCTAAGGCACTCGTCTGAAATGTATATTATGTTGTCCAACAACTGCAGTATTTGTCAGTCTCTAGTGAGTTTAGTTTTCTGCTTGGCACTCGATGTGGGCAGAGTGATACACAACTGGGTGAAGAGGCTGGAATAGTGCTGATACTGGCAGCAATAATATACACTACCTGACAAAAGTCTTGTCACCTATCCAAGTTTTTGAAACAACAAATATCTTGACTTCTTGTTGATCATTTGGTATCAGAAGTGGCTTATATGAAAGGCAAAGGCCTTTACGCTTAAGATTATGCTTATTTTACCAAAATGTAATACGATCATACCTTGATTTTCAATTATTTAATTAGTACAGTAAGGTCTGACTTTGCTTAGTCTTGTCACTTAACAGAAATAGTGTATAGTATAGAATATAAAGTCATGGTGCAGTGGAAGAAGAATTAATATTGGTTTGACTCCCATGAACTTGGAGGACTGCATCCATACATCTCTGCAATGACTCAAATAACTTATTAATAAAGTCATCTGGAATGGCAAAGAAAGCGTTCTTGCAGGACTCCCAGAGTTCATCAAGATTCGTTGGATTCATCTTCAATGTCTCCTCCTTCATCTTACCCCAGACATGCTCAATCCTGGAGCACCTTGACCTTCTTTGCTTTCAGGAACTTTGATGTGGAGGCTGAAGTATGAGAAGGAGCGCTAGCCTGCTGAAGAATTTGCCCTCTCCTGTGGTTTGCAATGTAATGGCAGCACAAATGTCTTGATACCTCAGGCTGTTGATGTTGCATCCACTCTGCAAATCTCTTGCACTCCCCCATACTGAATGTAACCCAGGTCTTCTGCAGTATTTATGATGATTAGGATGCAGTTCAACAGATTCATCAGAAAAATCTACCTTCTGCCACTTTTCCAAATGATCAATTAGAAGTCAAGTTATTATTTGTTGTTACATTTTTGATCAACGAAAAGACTTTTGTCAGGTAGTGTATTGGTATCAGCCAGTCAGAATTGACTACCAGACAGAACTGTTGTATAAATAAATGTAGTCAATCGGGAAATTATTCCCCTGGACGCTTCTCATTTGCTTTTCATTTGATGTGCTTGAGCTCAAACACTCTCACTGGCAGAGCTGTGATAAAAATGAAACTAATTGGAATTTTTTAAAGGTGCCGTAAAGTGCTTGGAAATGTGCATTTCAGTTTGAATTGTCACACATTGAACATAAATTCACATTTCAAAGCACTTCACGGCACCTTTAAGTTTTTTTCTGCTAGTTTCCCGGGAAACCTTTAGTTTAACATACCTGAAACAAACATTATATTTTAATAAGAACTAATAAAAGCAATTTAGACAGTAAATAAATAAATATAAATCTAAAAACTACAACAAATTAAAAAAATATATATATATAAATCTGTATATAAAAATAAACATTAAAACTGTTAATGGCAACTACAGGGGTATTAAGGTAATACTATAATCACATTCATATAAAAACACTGATGTTTTATTGTGTTGAAATTAATATTATGCAGTTAAAAGTGTATATTGACCATATTCTTCAATGCAGACGTGCGCTCGTGTTGTGATTTGTTTTAGAACTTCCGATTCAGTCGTCTATGGGAGAAATGGCTAGGAATAATTAACATCAGAAAACAGTAAAACTACTTTCTCTACAATCAAGTATGTTCATGACTAGAAAAGTAGAAAATAATACCATAAAAAGTAGATTAATATAATTGGAAAATATTAGTTTGCTATATAAGCAGCATAACGAGCTGTTTTTAACGTCTAAATCAATGGAAGTAAATGAGATCAGAAGTCTCGAGCCAAATAGATTCCAATGGCTGTGCCTGCGGATACATGAAGAATAAGGTCAATACAAATGTACAGAGAATAATGCATCATATCGGTTGCTGACATTGTATTAAGATTATATATATCATCCCCGTATGTTGGTGGAGATGAATCATAAATGAATCACCCTCATCTGCCGAATGCCATCTTCACTCTCAGTGGTTGTCGCTTCACATTTGCATAAATATTTCAGATAGTAGATTTTTTTTCTAATGCTGAAGCTCATCAAATTTAATTGAAAACGAATTTCTTCTGTTCATTTTGCTGCTGCAAATTGGCGTATGAATGTCCCTTCACTGATTTAATGTTCCTCGTTGTGCCTCGGCGCTCTTCAATTTATGACCTAATTTCACTCATCAAGACTTTTGTGTTTAGTTTTATGTCTGAAGTAAATTTTCCTCTGAATTTTCTTTCAGGTGCTGTTGTTTTTTTAAGCGGAGAAAGAGGAAAGCTCTTCAGAGGCACAAGTGAAGCGCTCGTGGAAAAGAACTTGAAACATTCTGGTCACTGTTAAGTTTAAAATGCAAGCAAATACACAAATCTCTCTCTCTTTCTGTCTTTCTCTATATCTCTCTCTCTCTCTCTTCCCATCACACTTTCTTTCATAGATGCTTCACCACTTATTGGAGTGCAAAGGAATGTTGTTGACTGTCCAACAGACTCTGGTTCCTTCCTTAAAAAAAAAAAGAAGAAATGAAGATGCATAGGATGTGTAAAAATGAAATCACACATAAACGCTCAAAAAGAATGAGATGATACGAGAGTGATTAATGATACAAGACCACAGTGGTGTGAACTAAAAAAGAGGCTGTTTGAAACAGCTGATGTGTTTCTAGATTCCATGCAGAGTGTTTATTGTTCATTGATCAGGGGACAAAATATCAGTGAGCTGATGATTTAAGTTTTCTTAGAAATAGTTCTTATTTGTGACAAAACGTGAGGGCAGGAGTTGCCTCCGCACTGGGAAAGAGTCACCAAATTACAATAACAGGACGCATTTCATCTCAACCAGACTCTGGACTCTTTTTTTTTTTTCCCCCAATTGTAATTATTATAATTTTTTTATGATTTACAGGAATCTTTCAGTTGTAAAGCAGTTGTAGTGTCCTGGAAATGCTTTATTTCTGTCCTTTATTTTTGTCTTGTTTTTTTTTTTTCCCATATAAATTCTTCCGTTTTTTTCTTCTGTCATTGTGGACTTTGTAGCACAGTTACTGGCCTCAGGTACTGTGGGGGACGGAGAAACAAATGGATATTATTCTCTTGTCATTGTTGTTAATGCACTTTTGGAAAACAAAGTAGAAGACAACAACTGTGGGCTTGAATTAAAATGATGAGATAAATGTCAGACTATATGAACTGACGTGGGAGCGCTCCCGCAACAGGGCTGATATCTGTTCAAGGACCGTTTAAAAAAAGAAGAAGAAATGTACTTCAGTTTTATTTCTCACATCAAAATTTATTTACCAGGAAATCATAGTTTGTGCCTTTCCAAGTAAAATGTTTAAGATTTAAGCAAGTCTCCTGCACTGACTTTTTATTTTTGCAATGATTTGTTTTTATGTATGCAAGTGGCATAATAACTGTGTGTTGTTTTATATAACTCCATTATTTTCACTTCTAATTTATCAAATGAATATTCTGAATCTGCCTAGTGGCTTATAAATGGACAATTCTAAGTTTCATTATTGGTTTAAAATATTTTGTATAGTTTGTTATTGTTGAAATTATGTAATCTCACTAGCCGGGTTTCCATCTTAATGTATAGCAAATCTTTTCAAAGGTTGCAAAAAACCAAACAAATGCGAAGTAGGACCTTCCATGAGGTTGTTAAGGCCATTTCACACCAAGCACAATAACATATATATAACAATAAAATATATATTTGTGTGCTGTCCACACTTTTCAAATGATAATGATCAGTAATGATCACTTGCCATTACCCCCTTGTGACCAATAAATGTCCTCACAGTGTTGTTGGCGCATCTGACCAGTGAATCCAACTCGTGTAGTTAATCTAATCAAACAGTGACTTTTTAGCAAAAAAAAAAATGTTCAGTTATTAAAGAAGGCAAAACAAAATTGTCGAAATGGCACGGGATACCTGAGGTACTTTTATATTTTTACTGTATTTGTACTATATTTGTATTATTTAATAAGCTAAAAAAAGTTGTTTCTCGTCATCTTTATTGTTATAGCTGTGGTTTAAACTTGTTTTACAATCAGAATGATCTTTAGAACAGCATCTTTATTGATATCTTTATAATTTATTATACATTGTGTGAACAGGCCTTTTAGAGCATCTGACTGTAGTATTGGTAACCTAGTAACCAACAGTAAATAAGCAGAGCATATTAGAGACAGCTAATTAGTCATGTGGGTGTAATGTTTGCTACATCAGATTTGCTACATCAGGTGTTTTTTTTTTTTGCTACAAATGTGCTTCCATCTCCCATTAATCACATTGACATTTTTTGCACAAGTCCAAAACCACCTCAAGCAAGCATTACGTTTTTGCGACTGAAGGGATTTTTATTCAAACATTGCCGTTTTCATCACTTATTTCTCATGCAATACTTCAAATTGTGCATTAACACAGAAGTTGTATCTGAAATGGCACCCATAGTCTTAAATAGCCTATAATTAAGCCGTAATGGACATTCTGAAGTGCACTCAATCAAACCCACCATGCACTGCAAAAATGAGTGTACAACTGCTGTACACTCAGCCACTAGAGAATATCCATAATGCATTGTAATAGTTTGCATGGCAAATGAAATTCCGCATCTGACCACAAGATGGCATTCACATCAAAATCCTAACTGTGCATTACAAAATAAAAAAATCTTATTATTATTTGTATACATGACCGACATCAAAATACTTCAGACTGCTAAGTGTTAAATAATTACCACAGGGTTTGACCAGTTGATATCTGACTGAGGGATTTATCGATCAGCAAAGCAATAAATGGAATCCCTTATGGTGCTTTAAATCATTGACTAGTTTTCATTCACTCCTTTAAGTGCACGGTATTAGTGGACTAATGTAGGGAATAGTGAATGATTGTATAGAGTCAACTTCGAAATCTGTTATGGTGATGGAAACCCAGCTACTGCATCTTCATTAGGTCAAAATTAGGTCATCTTCACCTGATCAAATTTAACACAAATATTTAATCTCCAATCATTCATTCATTCATTTTCTAGTCAGCTTAGTCCCTTTATTAATCTGGGGTCGCCACAGCGGAATGAACTGCCAACTTATCCAGTATTGGTTTTACGCAGCGGATGCCCTTCCAGCCGCGACCCATCTCTGGGAAACATCCACACACCCTCATTCACACACATACACTACGGACAATTTAGCCTGGCCAATTCACCTTTACTGCATGTCTTTGGACAGTTGGGGAAACCGGAGCACCCGGAGGAAACCCACTAGAATGTAGGGAGAACATGCAAACTCCACACAGAAACACCAACTGACCCAACCGAGGCTCGAACCAGCGACCTTCTTGCTGTGAGGCAACACCACTACCTACTGCGCCACTGCGTTGCCCTAATCTCCAATCACATGACCACAAATCATTACAATTAGGCATGTTGAAGTGGTCAAGATGATCTGCTGAAGTTCAACATGAGCAGCAGAATGGGGAACAAAGTTTATTTAAGTGACTTTCAGCATGGTTGATGGTGCCAGACAGGCTGGTCTGGGTTTTTCAGAAACGTCTGATCTACTAGTATCTTCACACTCATGAACATCTTTTGGGTTTTGCGGAGCATGGTCCAAAAATAAGACAATATCCATTGAGCAGCTGTTCTGTGGGTGAAAAAGCCATGTTGATGCTGGAGGTCAGAGAAGAATGAACAGATTGACTCAGACAGAAACTTAAAAAAAAAAAAAAAACGCTCGTTACAACCAATGTCTGAAAGAGCATCTCTGAGAGCACAAATTGTCAGCAGATGAACTTCAGCAGAAGAAGAGCACTCAATTTCTTTTTAATTATTATAAATTAGCAACTAAATTAAAAAGTTAGTGATGAGTTTTTGAATGTAATAGCATCTTTTGTGACACTCCTGTCAGATGAGGTCTGGAAACTGAGTCTGCAGTTCACAGAGCATCACTGAAATTAGTCAATGGAAGATTGGAAAAGGGTTTCCTGCTCTGATGAGATTGGATTTCTTCAACAACATTGATGTGGAAGCAACATGAAAGCATTGATCTGTGCTGTCTTATATAAGCTGTTCAGGATAAAAGTGTATTTTGTTTTTTCTAGAAACATTTTGGGCATCTTCATGCAAAATTAGCATTGTTTAAACTGCACAGCCTGCCTGATTGTTGATCACCAATGTCCACACATTGACCCTACTTCCAGCAGGATAGCACCCTGTGTCCCTAAGCTCAAATCATCTTAAACTGGTTTCTTGATAATGAGTTCTTTATATTCAAATACTCTCCAATCAGCAGACTTTAAAGGGATATAGTTCACCCAAAAATGAAAGTTGCCTCATTATTTATTCTTCCTCTTGTGGTTTTAAACCTTTACAAATATCTTTCTTCTGTTTAACACAAAAGCAGATCATTTGAAGAATGTTGGTTCTGGGACCCATCAACTTCAATAGTAGAAAATAAATACCAGTGAAATCAATGGGTATGTAACTAGCTAACTTCAAAAAGGAGAAGAAGAAAGAAACTTAAATATGTTTTGAACAAGTGAAGGGTGAATAAATGACAGAATTGTAATTGTTGGGTGAACCATCCTTTTAAATACAACATGATTTGACATTATTGTTTAATGATGAATGAGTTATGGACATGTCTGTTATATTAATGTCATATAGCTATAGCAGTCATCTAGGAGTGTATGAGGTTTATGAAGACGAACAGTTATGTGGTAATATCAGGTTTAGTCATCTACATGGTGTAACATCTGACATAAAATATTTAGAAATGTCTTTTGTAAAATATCCATTTTTCAATCAGATAATTAGATTTCTAGTACTTAACCTTAATTATTTTTCACTTTGTTAGTTTAAATCCATGAATTTCTTTTGTTCCAAACAAACGTTTTTAATCAAAAGTGATCATAGCTTTGACACTCTCATTATAAAGATTGAAAAGCTGTCCCTGGAGTGATGTTTAATATGTACCCTTTAGGTACAAATGTGTAGAGTGTGGGAAAAATATTTCCCTCCAAGACTGAAATGTAACAACGTATTCAAGATATGAGGCAATAAATGCAACCATTAATGTATTTCTTAAGGGATCTTTTAGGGATAATTTACTCTTTACCCTCAGGTGGTTCCAAACCTTCAGTAATTATTCTGAGGCAAAAGAAGATATTTTGAAGAATGTTGATAACCATCATTGACTTCTTATGAGTAGCAAGAGTTAGGCCACTAGAAGTTTATGGCTTTGGGTTTCAAAACATTATTTGTGTTCAACAGATTAACAATATAAGCAGGATTGGAGTAGGTGGAGGGTGAGTAAACTATTTTCATTTTGGGGTAAACGACAAATAATATAAGCAGTGTTCGGTTGATTGCACTTGAATTTGCATTTTTTATGTATTAGGTAAACTTTTTCTAAGCTTTGGTAGCTTTAGAGCTTTATAATAAATTGTCACACTGGTTTATCGGCACGTGATAATGTTTTGTTTTGACAGTTATGAGACGCTGGCATCTTTTCCTGCTTTATAAGAGGGCATGTGCTGTCTATGAAAATCATTGAATGGTAACATCCCCTTTTCTCGAGTTATAGCGTGGGTGTTCAGACGGAGAAATAAAACCGAAAACAGGTACTGCTGGATGCAGACTATCGCTTACAGGACCCGTTTCACTTTTACTTCAGGACTAAAGCATCATTCAGGGTTCAGTTCTTTCCACTGACTCTTTGCTGACTGCGTATAAAAGCTTTTATTTTACCTTTATTTTTTGTTTATAGTTGATTCAGGATGTCGGATCAGTCGGTGACATTACCCGTGTGTAGGAGACTGACGTACGCTGTGGGTCATTTCTTCAATGATCTCTGCGCGTCTATGTGGTTCACCTATTTGCTGGTGTTTTATCACTCGGTTCTCGGTTTTAAGGACACAAACGCAGGTGCTCTGCTGCTGGTCGGACAGATAGCTGATGGGATCTGCACTCCGCTTATCGGCTATGAATCTGATCGGACGCCAGGATGTGGAAAATATGGGAAAAGAAAGACTTGGCATTTAGTGGGTAAGCGCGTACCTATGAGGGAGCGCGCCGTAAATTCAAATGGTCTTATTTCCTCATTTTCATGATAAATCAGAACGTTGTATGGGTTTAACGAGTTGCTTTACCGTAATCCGTGTTCAATCTGAAACACTTTAACTCTCTGCATATTACCGAAGTAGGTGAATCCGTATAATGCTCTCTGGCAGGATTCCCTTTTAACCGGAAAAATAAACGGAAGCTCGTCAGCTGTCGCCAGGCAGCTGTAATGTGTACTTTTCACCAAAAGCGTAAAAATAGATGCCTTAAATTAAAAACAAAACTTAAAGTGCAAAAATGTCAATGAATTCGTGACGGTCAGACAATCAAGCTGTTTTATATGAAGTGTTTTAATTACTGTGGCTACTGGCACTGCCCTACTTTTCTGATAACGTTATAGGCTACCATTTATTTCATTAAAACCCTGATATGATTACCTTTTATGGCCTATCATGAACAGTATTTTAAATAGACTCAGTTATATTGGCTAAAATAAAAATAATTAAAAATAACAATTCTTCCTGGCTTGATAAATATTGATATATTTTAATAGCAGCTAACGTTAAGCTAATTTGTGAAAATAGTTTTACGGTTGTTCAGCATTCATTATATCATTAAAAATAATTTAGAACCACTTATAGGAATGACAAATACATTTCTTTTAATTCGCTACAATACAGATATATACCTTTGTTGAATTTTTACCAATTCTCATAGACTACTGATAATTACCTAAAGTTAGTCTAAGTTTTAAGGTGTAGGTTTGTAGCTTATTTAATGAGAAGCAAACACGCATGCAGACCTTCTACTTAAGAAAAAAATGTTTTATCTAATTTCAATATCAATATAGTTTTTAAAAGTATAGCTACCAAATAAGTAGTTTATATCTGTGCCTACTGTATTGACTATTATTGTATTAGCTACACTGTTAGACTTTGCCTCAATTTTACAGTAACTTACTGCAAAAACACCTTGTAAAATACAGCTTACATACTGTACAGTACACTACTGTATTGTGCACTGCATTATGGGTATTTTTAGTACTTTTACAGTAACTTACTGTGTATTGGGAATTTGTGGTATTCTACTGTAGGTAAAAGCAGTTCTGCTGCTGTAAAAATGTGAAAGACTTGAATGCTGAATAGCGGGGGGGTTGTTGGATGACTGAGGGATGTCGCGGACGAAGGACAAAAGTGAACAGCAGGGGGTTGTCGCGGATGAATATAAAGAGGATTGGGGAGTCGCGGAAGAAAGTAAAAGTGAACCGCGGACGAGGAGGGGTGGAGGGGGCTCGTTGAGGAGGGGGATTGGTAAAATGAGGTGCCGGATCAGATTTTAGAGGTGCTGGATCCAGCATGTTCTGGCACAAATTAAGCCCTGGGTAAAGGTATTTTTACCTTAAACAGAAATTGTGGTAAGGGAATACTACTGTAAAACACATTTATGGTAAACTACTGTAAAAAGAGGCTACTTTAAAATTATAGTAATTTGCTGGCAACCATGCTGCCAGTAAGTTACCACAAAAATACAATTAAAAAGTCTAGCAGTGTATGGATTATCTATTTAGTGTTATCAGTGTGCCCCTATTCTTATCTGTCAGAATTACTTTGCTATAACAGCTGAGATGAACAGTTGTGCATGACAAATGTTGTTAGACTAGAATTTGTCAAGAAACAGATTTTTCACTACCATATGGTCCAGGTGATCCAAAATGTGCACTTCCTTAGTATCATAATTTCACTACAATCACTGCTCACTTCGCTCTCCATTCCTACCAGGAACATTAAGTGTGTTTGCCTCATTCCCATTCATATTCAACTCCTGTATCGGATGTGATGAGAAAACCCCACAGATATCAGGACTCATTTACATCATCCCATTCATCATCATCTTCCAGTTTGGCTGGGCTGCGACTCAGATATCCCACCTGTCACTCATTCCTGAGCTGGTCACCTGTGAACACGCCAAAGTAGAACTGACTTCATACAGGTATGAAAGTGAAATAATGTATTGGAAATAAAATATGAAACTACAAGAAAACATTACTTTAATGTAGGTGTGTAATAAAAAATTCATTCTTGAATGCATGAAATTAGGGTTAGTGCTGCATGTTGAATGATCTTTCTTGATTGATTACACCCTAAATAGAAGTTTGTGTTTGCATTGTATTTATATCCAATATTAAAATGATTTCTGAAGGATCATATGACTGGATTAATGCCAAAAATGATACAGCTTTGATATCAAAGTAATAAATTAAAGTTTATATATTTTTTTAACCAATTTTATGTGAATTAAAATATATAGGTAAGTATTTTACTTCATATGTTTCTGTATTTGTGTAATATTTACATATTGAATAGACACAGCACTAACAAGACATGTAAATACAAACTTTTATTTCTGGTACAATGAATTGCTATTAATTGTTTGACACTACTTAGAAAGTTTAATTCATCATCATTTTCCTTTTTTAATTATCTGCATTATTTTTTGAAAGAGAAACAACCACAACCTGCATTTATTTTTTTGTTCTAACACTTATCTGTATCTCAGTCAGAAAGAACAGATCTCGTTCTTCTCTATTTAATTTTTAGACTCCATTTCGAGACTTTCAACTAAACTCTGGCTATTGTGTCTCATACAACTTTGTCATTGATGCATTTAAAGTATTGTTTGTTTCCTGAACAGGTATGCTTTCACAGTGGTGGCAAACATCACAGTGTATGCTGTGGCATGGCTCTTGTTTCATTTCCAGTCCCAACAGACAGAGGACCCATCCATATCCCAGAATCTGAGCTGGGCTGATGTTCCCACATTCAGAGTGAGTCCATGCAAATATGTACATAGCCAGTTTTAAAAAAAGACCTACTTTGAAGATTTGTGCTTACAATGTATATCAAGCTGAAGCTTTTAAAATTAGAATCAACATTTTTATAAGATTTTGCATATATTAATTGCAAGAAGGTCGTTGGTTCGAGCCTCGGGTGGGTCAGTTGGTGTTTCTGTGTGGAGTTTGCATGTTCTCCCTGCGTTCGTGTGGGTTTCCTCCGGGTGCTCCGGTTTCCCCCACAGTCCAAAGACATGCGGTACAGGTGAATTGGGTAGGCTAAATTGTCCATAGTGTATGAGTGTGAATGAGTGTGTGTGTGGATGTTTCCCAGAGATGGAAGGGCATCTGCTGCGTAAAACAAATGCTGGATAAGTTGGTGGTTCATTCCGCTGTGGTGACCCCAGATTAATAAAGGGACTAAGCCGACAAGAAAAAATGAATGAATGAATAAATATATTAATTGGTAATGTGAACAGCTTGTAACAAAAAATGACATTGCATGACTTCCTATGTCGTCCCCAAAAGCCTGCAGAATGATTTTCTCATGTTAACGCATTTTTGGGGACATTTTTCTGAGAAAATCATATGTAAATGTGCTTTTTGGGTGCTTTCACACCTGTAGATTGATTGTTTTGTTACAAAACGGGTATTAAAGTTGCTCAGCTGTCATACGTCACTATTTTAATTTAAAACTATGAGAAATAAGAAATTAAGTGAAAAGGTGTACTTTCATTTTGAACAGTGACACCCACAGACATCATCAACAAATATAAATCAGAGGTAAGACTTTCCCATGCATAGCCTCATTTCAATTGTTAAGGGTCTTAGAATATATATCCATTCTATATCAGAAGTTGCTTTGGTGTATTTTTTTAATAGTTCTGTTAAACAGCATGCTTTCGTATTTGACTCTTGACTATTTCATACTAATAGCCATATATAATACACTGTGATATAGCCTGGTTTATTAGTTCGTTGGATAGTATTGCTTTCTCACTACAACCAAACTGCTTCAGAGTTTGTTTCAACCAAGCCGAAACCACCTTATTCGGGCAATCTTAGACCGATTGTTGTAGCATGGATCTGAGCATGATTCCGGTGTTCAGAAATGCCCAAATGAACCAAGCTAGGGGGGCAAACGTGTCATGTTTCAAAACAAACATCTAGTTGTGAAAGCAGCCTAATAGTGATTATTCACCAAAAAATTGAAAATTTGTTATTAATTACTCACCTTCAGTTGGTTCCAAATCCCTGAGACCTTCATTCAACTTCAGAACACAAGTTAAGATATTTTAGATGAAATCTGAGAGCTCTCTAACCCTTCAAATACAGCAATATACTTCAGTGGGTTAACTGTAATCACACTAAGCTCTAAGAGCACATTTGTGTGCCAAAATAGCTGTAAAAAATGATTTTGTTCACCAATGTCTTCCCCATCAGATTATAGTGCATCAATAAATGTTGAACTATGATTAATAAATACTGTAAAAGTATTGCTCATTCTTAGTTCATGTTAGGCTCCTCACACTTCAAATATAAACTTTGTTCTGATCTTGGGGGAGGGAAAAATATCCTTATAAATCCTTAAAAATATCCCTATGGTTGCACAGAGAACAATTTTTTGTTAGGCTAAAAAAGCTAATAAGCGGCTTTTACAGCTTGACTTGCCATTTCTACTGATATATCAGCCATATTTAGATAGATAAACTTGTGTTGTAACTATAAATAACACCCCCCCCCCCCATTAAGTTAAACTTGAACATTTAGCACTGACATGCCAGCAAATCGAAGCCACAAAGATAATGAAGCACTTATTGACACACAAAAAATTGACCTTATTGAGGTTCAACTCAATGCTGTTCCCTCAGGTTTCAAGTCAAGTTGAGCTACATGTGTGAACATACAGAGGGAATGAAATGTCGTGTCTTGCAGGACAACGGTGCTACATAAAATTATCAGAAATACAAACACAACACTGGATATAAGAGCCATTTAAAAAAAACCTATGCATAAATAACATATACTAATAAGATACTTAACTACACACATAAGACAGGCTATACAAGTACTTTTACATGAGACTTCAGGATTAAACCAATTCTATAAGTAATGACAGGCTATCCCAGGAACATGGGATAATGGGAAACTTAGGTGGAGAAAGGATAGTTTGAGGAGAGAGCAACTTCATAATGACTCTATGGGTCAGCACTCAGGCTTAGACTACTGGAGGCTCTGGCATCGCTGCTACTCTGATAATGCT
Source organism: Danio aesculapii (assembly GCF_903798145.1). Taxonomy (NCBI): domain Eukaryota; kingdom Metazoa; phylum Chordata; class Actinopteri; order Cypriniformes; family Danionidae; genus Danio; species Danio aesculapii. The sequence goes on along the minus strand of NC_079442.1, from coordinate 32,730,103 downwards.
TTCTTTTTGCAAAGCTACACAACAGGAGTTCCCTACCAGCTGAATCATGGAAATCACCTATATGGTATATAACTTAAGGTTAACTATGTTTTTATATAATAACTGTTACAAACTATTAGTTACTAGTTAATTAAAATTATTAGTAACAATTAAAGTTATGGTAACTAATAACCTTAACTTTTCCGAATTTGATTGTAATGCAATAACATGCACCTTTTGTAAATTTGCTTTGGAACAACAATTGTTGTAAAAAGCGCTATACAAATAAACTTGAATTGAATCGAAGGAGCAGCGGTGCTCAATTTGGGATTTAGGGTGCTAGGAGGAAAAATGTCTGGCTCCATCTTATTCACTAATATTGTTCTGTCTCAGCTCAGATATGTTAAGCAATGCTGAACTTGACTCATTAGATCTCAGTGAATTTAACTCCTCTGTTTGTACTGACAATTGAGTGTGGTCTAGCTCTGTTTGCAGAGTGGTTATGTCAGTTTTCACACCTTTAAGCTGTGCTTCTTGGCTTTCAGTGATAGCCTGTACACTTTTTGTCTCTGAAGTCAGTCTACATATTTTAGTTCTTAGCTTCAAATTATCCCTACACACATCAGCCAGCTCATGTTTGAGCTCCTCATACTTCAAATATAAAACTTTGTTTTGATCGTGGGCCAGGGAAATATCCTGCTTTGGTTGTACAGATAGATTTTGTGTTAGGCTAAAAAAAGAAACTTAATAAGTGGGGGGTGGCATTTACAGTTTTTCCCAATTGTTTACACACAATTGCTTGTACTTCAAACTCAATGACTACAACATGTAACTGATGCACCAACCCCTTGAACCAATTCTGCCAAAACTACAAGCACAATTCCTGATTTATACTCAAATTGCAGGTTTAAAACACACTTTTTTTTCAAAACACTACACACAATTCTCTGCATTTGGCACAATTTTCATGCAGAATTTTTTTTTTGTTTTCACAAGGAACACACTGTCATTCACGATTGTAAAGTCAGTTGCTCTACTTTGCATACTAACTCATCACATAGGTAAATCAATGGTCACACATAAATGTAATTTAGAAATTCATGTTTTTTAGTTGTTTATCTAACTCCATATTCTCCATCCCTCAAACCTATTGAGGATTTTTTTTCTGCTTGGGGATGGAAAGTCTATGACTGAAATCCACACTGACGTATACCCCTTCTCCAAGCTATAGCAGTTGAAGCTTTTCATGGCTGGATTCGCCATGCAAGGTGACATTTCCCCCACTGCTTGACCAGACCAAAACAGAAAAGAGTATGCAGTATAGCTGTTTTTTTTTTACTGTAACTGTAGTCAGTAAATACTTCTGTTGATGGTATTTGTAGACCACGTTATGTGCAACTTTGTGTTGGTTGGGATGAACACTGTGTACACTGTTTTTGTGGGAAAAATACAGTAAAATATATTTGGTATTTGTGTGTTTTGTATAAAAACAATATTCTGAAATGCACTTCTGTAGGCCTGTGTACTGTCTGTAGTAAGTGTAACACTGAACAAAAAAGGCTTACAGTGAGTCATTATGATGAATGGAGAAGAAGTAGTCATTACATTTAGCACATCAGTGTTCAACTGTTCTTATAAATGTCTATTGATTTGATGGCTTGTGTGTGTCATTTGAAAAAAAAAAATACCATTTTGAGAAGAAATCACACTGTTTTGATAGTAAAGTTTCATTTTGCAGAAGAATTGAAGGGTTTTGCCTAATGTGTGTATGTTTTGGGATTTGTGTGTAGAGTTCTGACAATATGAGACATGCTTTTAGAAAATGTGTGTAAACAATTGGAAAAACTGTACAGCATCACTCACTGTCTCCGCTGTTATAGTCAGCCAAATTTATTTAATAGGTATATTTGTGTTGTATATCTTAAATAAATAAATAATAAATAATCCTTTACACTAGATTACTTAATGGCAATCACAAACCGTAATCACTTCACAAACATCCTATTCATAAATACACTATAACTATAGTGATTAAGCAGGGACAACAAATCAGGCTTAGAGGGAGACACTTTTGCTTTTTATCTTGTTACTTTAAAAATTTGGTGACTGATTTAGTCTTCTGCTAAAGTTACCTCAATTGCAACTTTCCTAGTGCATTAACATTGTGTCGATAAAACATAATTCTCAATCCAAGTCAGCCTCACGTGGGGCGCCATATAATATAGTGATAAATTCTTTAATTTGTCCCAAACATTAAAATTAATATTAGTATTAGTATTAATAGTGAGATTTTGGTCACTCCTTGCTCAAGGTGAGTGTGAGTATCAGATAATTAACTCCTTTTAAACAGGGTACCATACACTGAATTGCACTGTGCAATAATTAACAATCAAAGATTGTTAAATGAATTCTACAAATTTTGAAAGAGTTTACTATCTGGCCAAATCTGAAGGATTGGTGGGGTTGTCTGTCTTGTAGAGTTTATAAGTGTATCATCAACGCAAGTAAGACACAACTGTAATAAATGAGTATTTATTAACAAAAGTATAAACAAGTGTAACTGAAGTTACTATATCTACAATAACTGAAGTACATAGGCATGAATCATGAAGGTGATTAAGTTGAGGATTGTTATGAATTAAAGACAAACCAGAGTCTAATAAGGTACAATAACAAACAACTGAGGACGTTTTTGTTATAAATGAATATCAGTTACAAACATACTGAAGTACACTATATGCCAAGGTCTCTGAAAGAGGTTTTGAAAGTGATATATTTCTGCTTCTGCTGTTGATGATACAGTGGTAGAGAGAAGCTGGATCTTCCTGCAGGATCTCCTGCATATTAAATTTATATATGTTGATTAAAAAGGCAAATATTGATTAGTTCAAAAGACAGTTCCGCAAGTTGTGACCTTTTTCCACCTTTGTTTTTCAGAAGAACAAAGGACAGATATTGATTCATTGATTAAAGGAACTGCTGTCTCTCTCAATGCACCTGTTAACCAATCAGCTTAAACAAAAGGGGCAGAGTTAAAGTAACACTTTAGCTGGCTGCAGCATTTGTTCATATTAAAAATGTATTACCACAATTGAATTTCAACAAGTTTCTGATTGAGTTTTTGAAGAATGCTGGTAACATAAGAGTTTCAGGACAAAAAATCAATTCAATAGAAACCAAAAGGTTGTTTGCCAACATTCTTCACCATATGATAATTTAAATGTCCTCATAAAATATCTGTTTTGTCTTTGTTTGTCACAGTATCTGGCACTTACAGTATGGGGCATTGGTACAGTTACCTCTGTCATTTTTCACCTGGGCACTAAAGAAGCAGTCCAGCCACAGGAGGGTGAAGAGACTGGAAAATCTGAGGTTTCCAATTTCTCTTCCCAAACCTCTGGAGCCCTGCTCCGATGGAAACACTGGCTTGTCGAACCTGCCTTCTATCAGGTGATCTTAAGCAGACCTCTTAATTTTGACACAAGCAATATATAAAGACCCTTTTGTGCCTTATTATGCACACTGCAATCATGTTGATCGCCTTATAATTGTTTGAAAGACCATTTATCCAATTTCCTTTGGCTTTAGTCCCTTTATTCATCAGGGGACATCACAGCATAGTGAACTGCTGTCTTATCCAGCATATGTTTTACACATCAGATGCCCTTCCAGCATCATCCCAGTACTGGGAACCTTCATACACACTCATTCACACACACTCAAGCACTACAGCCAATTTAGCTTATTTAATTTACCTAGAGCGCATGTCTTTGGACTGTGGAGGAAACCAGAGCACCCGGTGGAGACCCAAACGAACACAGAGAGAACATGTAAACTCCACACAGAAAGGCCAACTGACCAGTGACCTTCTTGCTGTGAGGCGACAGTGCTAACCACTGAGCCACTGTGTCACCCACCATTTGAATGATAATAAAAATAACACATTTCACTGTTCAATCACATTAAAGGAGTCATTTTGTTTTCTTTCTACAGGTTGCCTTACTATATATGTGCACCAGACTGATCGTAAACTTGTCCCAAACATACATCCCAATGTATCTGACAAACTCCTTATCACTGCCAAAGGTGAGGAACATGACACTTCCCAATAGAAGCTCATTATTCCAATTCTAGTAACCTTGAGTATTATACTTTAATATAAAAGAAATATTCCTTTAGTATTTAGCCTAAAACTACTTGGAATAAATGTTTTCAGTCATTTAAAGAAGGCTAAAAGAGCTTTCTCTGTGAGAGTCCTCAGTCCTCAGAGAGTCCTCAGTTATGGAGCACTTTGAGATTAGAAGGGCTCCATCACTATCAATTTTTAAATCACTCCTAAAACGTATCTATTTAGCTTGGCTTTTAAATTTTATTTTAATAGTCCTTTCTATTGCTTCATTGTAAAATTTATTCAGTCATTTCTATGTTTTTATATTCTGTCTTTTTATTTTACATTGACTTATGTACAGCACTTTGGTCAGTCTTGTGTCTGTTTTTAAATGTTCTTTATAAATAAAGGAACTTGAACATGAACTAAATGAAATGAATGAAAAGTCATGTTAAAATTGAAATTTTAAAGAAATGTTTAGAAACATTAAAATAACTTATATTTTTTTATTGAATAATTAAAACAAACAACTATAATGAAAAGGCTAAATTATGAAAAAAAAAGATTTTAAAAAATCTAATGATTGAACATACTTTAATAAATACCTTATTAATTAATATATAAAAATAACATTGAAGAACACGTTTCGATTTTATTAATTTTTTTAGTCCACAATGAAAGTCAGCGGTGTCCAACACAACTTTGGAGTATTGAGGTGAAGTTGGTTTTATATTCACACATTCACACATTCAGTCTTCAGTTGTTGTTCAATAAAGTAGTAAATCAGAATTTAAATTGTTCTACTTTAAATATTCATTCTGAAATTGCATGCAAGTATGACTTCAAAAAAACATGAGCAGTATGTAATTGACTGGGAACAATGCTGTACTTTGATAGTCAATGGCCGCTAATATGATTTCCCTATTTAGAATTTGCAAACAATACTAAAATTATATTAGGTGGATGAAAGTCTGAATGTGTGAATATACAACTTTACCCCACTCTTATACAGTAACTTTAACTTTAATTAGTATATCTTATATTGTAACTTTTAATTTCTTATGCAAACAAATCAATAATAATAATAATTTAAAGAGAGTATTTGTACTGATTTACATTAACCCACATATGTGCTATAAGGCTGGTTTGGGTACTTATAAGTATCTTTTTTGCAGAACTACATTGCAACTATTCCCCTGGTCATGTACGTCAGCGGCTTTGTATCTTCTCTGGTTATGAAGCCTGTTAGCAAATGGATCGGCACCTCTGTGAGTTCCCACATTTTCTCTGTCTGGTTCAGCACACTATAAATCAAATGATATGCCTCATATGCCATTTCCCCCTTTTAGATGACCTATTTTGCAGGTCTTGTGCCCATAATGGCATTTTCCTTTTGGGTTTTGGTGGATCTGAACATGGGATCACGGGTTTACGGAGCAGCTGTGCTGCTGGGAGCGGGATCTGCTGTCATTCTGGTCATGTCTCTGTCCATGACTGCCAATTTAATCGGAGATCAGACAGTATGTGATGACATCTAATACATTTAAATGTATATAAATAATCAACAAATTTGTTTTTGAAAGGGGTTTGCAAAAACATGTATGACTTTGACAGTAATGCAGCAGGTTTGAAAATAGGTTGACTGTGATGATGTTGGATATTTATGGAGGACAATATAATGGCTGATGGTTGCACACATACATGTTGCTATATCATCGTGCTATTCTTTAAGAATAAACATGATGTCGGATGTCTGCACTCAAAAATACTTATTTAAAATGAGCTATTTTTTGTGACAACTTAATTGTTTTATGTTCAATCTACCTAAATTTGTAAAAATGAATATAATAACTTAATTCCTTCATGTTGTCCCAACTCAAATCATGTATGTGGAACCCAGCATTTTTTATCTTAGCATATTATTGAAAGAATTGTCTCAAATAGAGCAATTTCATTGGCTGTTTTGCTTGCTGATGGATTGTCAGACTCAGACCCCTGTCCTCAGTTTTTAGAGAATTTAAATATTGTTTTTTTACTCTAGTATACACTGTTATATACATTGTATACGCTGTAGTATACAATGTAGTAAACACATTGATTCACAAGTAGACTGCAGTGTTCATGGAAGGCAAGATAACATATTTGCACATGTTAGTTCCAGCGTAGGCCTATATTTTCAATATCCTTAATTAATAAACATGATGCCTGGTGCCTGCATTTATATATCCCATCATGCCATTGTGAAAACACTGCTCACATACAGCAGTTTCAATAGCTATGTTTCTATCCACCTATTTTAATGCGCATTTTGGAATATCACAAAAAAAACTTAATGGAAATGCCAAGACGTGCATAAATTTTGAAAATGAGCATAAAAAACATATGCACACAATTGTGTAGGATAAACTTTTTATAAACTATGATAAAACACATTTACCAAATAAATTCCAGCATGTTTTAACATGTATGTAAATTTGTTTTAACAGATCATGTGATAGATCAGATCATGCCCCTCGTTTTGTCTTCATTTTCTGAGGCAAAACTATTTATTATATGAAAAAGGCCTACAGTGGGTTCTCTTACCACAGCTAACGCCTTTTTTACATTTTGTAAATAAAGCAATACAAATAATCAGAGGGAGAAAAACAATGTAAAACATAAAGAGTGAAAAGTAGTGGAGCAATACCAAATAATATGAACAGATAAACAAGTATACACATACAAACTTATAAGTACATGTATACAGTACACTGACCTCTACGGAATCTAGTAAAAAAAAAAGTAATAAAAAATACTATATATATAATACAGTATAGTGTGGCGACCCCTGATAAATCATGGACTAAGCCAAAGGATAGTGAGTGATTATAGTATTATAGTAATAATAATATTAATAAAAATGATAATAATAAAAAAAGGAAAAAATAGAGTTCATCTGGATGATGATTTTCTTCTCTGACTCATTGGATGGAAATGCTGCTTTATTCACAAATGTTTAATGCAATATTCTAGTTTAATTAGCATCTTTATATGGAAATAGTTTTTTGCCGGTTTTGCTTGGTTTTGTGACACAGTTCATGTGACAAAGTGCATGCACACTTGGCATTTTTGCCTTTATTTGACAGAACAGTAGGTTGATAGGAAGTGAAGTGGAAGAGAGAGGGGGATTGGATCAGGAAAGGTCCACGAGCCCACTGCCGCACCATATGTCGGCACATTAACCGCTGGGCTATCATGCAGACTACATCAAATGATTTAAGATATTTGTTCACAACACTTTTGTTGTTGCAAATAAATAATGGTAAAATGTTCAAATATTATCGGTTATAAACTGTTTAAATGTCAGTTTTCCAGGCTGTGAGTTGGCTGTATCTAAACAAAACGCTGCCACAATGAAGCCACTTTCAGAACAGCTTGTTCAATCGATGAATCTAATGAAAATCTTTCTTTTCACAGCAAAGTGGCGCATTTGTGTACGGTGCAATGAGCTTCACTGATAAGGTGGCCAACGGATTGGGAGTCATGATAATCCAGGCTTTACATCCTTGTCAGTGAGTGCAATCCAACATCTCCAATGAAAGACTCTTTACAAACTGCAAGACAAGCTTGTGACTGGAGTGGCTAGGAATGTACAATCTTTAAATGCTCTGCTTGTTTGCCAATTCCATCTTGAATGCATTTAAACCGATAATCCACTTTTTGTCTCATTTTTGGACAAATGTTCACTCATTGTTGTAATGTTTGTGTGTGTGTTGTGGTTGGCCTGTGTGTACAGAGTATGTAGAAACTATTTTAATTACAGTTGAAGTCAAAATTATTAGCTCTCCTGTGAATTATTTTTTCTTCTTCGAATATTTCCCAGATGATGTTTAACAGAGCAAGGAATTTTTCACAGTATTTCCTATAATATTTTTTCTTCTGGAGAAAGTCTTATTTGTTTTATTTTGGCTAGAATAAAAGCAGTTTTTAATTTTTAAAAAACCATTTTAAGGTCAATATTTTAAGCCTCTTTAAGTAATATTTTTTGACTGTCTACAGAACAAACCATCGATATACAATAACTTGCCTAATTACTCTAACTTGCTTAGTTAACCTAATTAACCCAGTTAAGCCTTCACTTTAAGCTGTATAGAAGTGTCTTGAAAAATATCTAGTAAAATATTATTTACTGCCATCATGGCAAAGACAAAAGAAATTACAAATGAGTTATTAAAACTATTATGTTTATAAATGTGTTAAAAAAAATCACCCTGTTAAACAGAAGTTAGGGAAAAAAATATACCAGGGGGCTAATAATTCAGGAGGGCTAATAATTCTGACTTCAGCTGTAGATTTCTACTGTTCTTATGTGATTTTTCTCTTTGTGGACAGAACACTGGACTCTGACTGTAAATGGTTTTACCACAATGTGATGGTGATCGTCACTGCTGGCGTGTCTGCTGTTGCAGCTCTCTGTCTGTCTACAATTCTCATCTGGCCCATTACAATTCGCCGACGTGAGTCTCAACTTGAAATACTGATGAATATTCAATGGCTTGTTAACAGAATTTCCAGATGCTGGTCTTTGTATTGCATTAAAAGAGGAACTGAGAGAAACCCAAATATGTACTCGAGTGAAAGAATTCAAATTCTGTTGGCTGGAGTTTCAAACCAGGTTTATTTGGTGTTAGTGCTCATCAAAGTACCCCAGTATTATGTTACTGAAAGTGTGGCACTGGTTGAGTTAACCGACAGACTTTAGTTCAGGGATTTCATAGACTCTAAAAAAATGCTGGGTTCCACACAATTCCTTTATGCTGTCACAAATCACACAAATCGATTTAGTTAACATAATAATTTTTTACAAATTTAGCATAAAACTATTAGGTTGTCTCAAAAACTACTTACAAATCGTATTATTTCAACTCATTTTAAATAGGCAGTTTAAACAAGCACCAAAACTTTTTTTTGTGTGTGTGTGTTTATATGTGATAACATATAAGCAAAAAATCATAAAGACCAAGGGTTTTATTAAATTAACTTTTGCAGCACATTCAAAATTGCTACACTGTTTCCACATTCTGAGCTAATTTGGACCTGAAGCATCATTCGTTTTTGAAATGAAGGGAAGTAAATTAAGTTCTTTTTAATTGATAATTCATGATTTAGAACAGTCCAAATATGAAGCATGGAAGATTACATCAAAAACATCAAAACAACATAAATACTTCAATTTTCTGATGAAAAAAAGTGATACATTTTTCATGTTGTAACGGTTTGTCGGCAGCCGTACATGTTCATGTTGTTAAACAACAAACTTCTGTCCCAAACATTTTTGAGATACAGAGGTAAAGCTAAATATATGTTTTTTTTGCAAATAATAGATGTTAGTCTAAATATAAAATGTAATTATAAATAACACAATAAAAAATATATTTTTCACAATGATTAAATAGATAAATTAATAATACAAAGATGTGTATTTTGAGGGCCTTAAAGCATTTACAAAGTTTCATACACTTACTTAAACTTATTTCACCAATAAATATCCAGTAAATATAAAGCAGATGTTTGTTGACATGCTAATACAGCTCAATTTTGTAGTAACTTTTTGCAGACTAGCATTTTGCAGTAACAATGTAAGGTTAATGTTATTTACAGTACTCAGCATATATGAGTACACCCCATTTTGAAAATGAATATTTTCCCATTTCTCAGTAAATATGGGTAATATATATTGGTGCATTTGAACAAAACAGATTTATTAAACAGATATATTTATTAAAATAATATTTTAGTCACAGAACATCTTTAGAAATGGAAAGATAATACAATTAAATTCATGTAAAATATTGCAAAAAAATAAAATAAAATTACAATTTACAACATTTCAACAAAATTGTATCTCTGTTTTGTTTCTCTTGATTTTTGCTAATTTTGACAATTTTATTTAATATTTTCCCCTAACATATCAATTTGGGCTACTCCTTTTTGAAACATTATTGTAAGTTATTTTGGTAGATTAGCTCCAGATTTGGCTTCAGTACCGACTAATCTAATGTATATGCACAAATATAATATTGTAAAGCATCCTATAGAAAATATTAATTTAAATGAGAAATTTGTGGGGGGTGTACTCATATATGCTGAACACTGTATATCTAGCTTTATTTAATGTGCAAATATACGTCATCCCATTGTTTCCTTGTGCACTTTCACTTTACTAATACCTGTCTCCCATCTCAGGTCTAGCAGTTATCAGAGGCCTGATGGCTACAAATGAAGATGAGACGAGCTACTATGGCATCAATGGATCACTTAATTGACAGATTCAGCGTTAAACAAACTTCAACATTCAGAAATGTACGAAAGACCTGGCCACACTGCAGAGGAAGCTCTATGTTTCCTTTTGTAACTCAACAGAAACAAGGAAGAGCTGAAAATATGCAGCATGTGGTCACGAGTTCTCGCATCAGCACTTTAGAGATACGAGTTTCTGCATTGTTATCGCATTCTCAAGAGTGTGTCATCTTGTAAGTATGAGTTCGGGTCTGTCACATGGAGGGAGACAATCTGAAAAAACAATAACAGACACACGACACACTTTGAGATGAGGAAGTTACTCTGCTTCCCAAACATTTCCAAGGATTCCACTTGCAATGAGAAACATACATACTTTTGAATAATGTAAAGAAAAGGTGCCTTTTGGATAGGTTTCAGATACTGATTTATTTTTCTTTTTGTCTGTTATGGAAAGTGACTGAAATTTTACAAGGCCAATCTGACGCAATTCTTTTAAACTGTCCCAACATTAGTTGCACACTATAATGTGTATTTATCATGTGTACAGTTGCTGCACGTATGTTTGCAGTGAAGCTTGTTTGAGCAGTCTTGACTGAAATGTTTAAAAACAGTTTATTTGCGATTTGAAACACATTTATCTTACAAATGAAAGTTATTCCTGCATAAAAGTGTGCATTAATGTTTGATAAACTACAACCTTTATTTATTAACACATTAGGACATCTATTTTTAAGCAGTTTTCTCCTCTGCCGAGAAAAAACAAGCTTATCAGCTGCGTTCATTTCCAGTTCATACTAATTACATTTTTATCCACTAGAGGGAGACTTCTTAAAGGGATAGTTCACTTCAAAATCAAAAAGTAAAATAATTGATTCACCCATTAGTGGACAGGTGTCAAACTCAGTTCCTGTGCACAGTGCCACCCTAATTAAACACTCCTGATCAAAGTCATGTAGGCTTGTTTGAAACCTACAGATAAGTGTTAAAGCAGGGTTGGAACTAAACTGAATTTGACATCCCTGCACTGTAGTGGTTCCAATGCTTCGAGTTTCTTTTCTCCGTTTAACGCAAACCTAGACATTTTAAAGAATGTTATAAACCAGTAACTACTGACCAAATATAATGGAAGTCAAAGGCGGTTTGCAACATTTTCCAAAACATTCCTCTTTTGCGTTTATTAGAATATAAAACTTAAATATGTATGTGATAAATGAAGGGTGGGTCAATGATAACAGAATTGTTATTATTTGTGTCAACTGTCCCTTTAAAAAGCTTGAAGAACTGACATGATGAACTGACCCTTGAAGACAAAGTAGATAAAAAGCTATTTTTGTTGTTGTCATCCATCATGTCTCACTTGATCATAAAAAAATCAACCATTCTCTGAGTACACGATGTGGTTCTGAAATTAATTTAAATCATGTCTTTAGACGCAGCACATGCTAATAATTGATCGTATATGGTCATAATCTGAAAAATCTAAATTGCCTTGATCTTTGAACATATAAGAGGTCATTGTACAAAACAAAACATCATGTAAATTTCAGAACTCACAAATATCTAATTAGTCTAAAATTGCTATTTTAAAGTCAGTTTGACAAAATGTATTTTCATGTAAAATTCTTTATAACATTTTAAAAGAAAAAGTACGAAATACAGTTCAAAACACATTCAATTATGCTTATCCTACAACTTTAAGTCATTTAAGTTACTGCATCACCATTTTGACTCGCTGTCCTTTATTTGTCCTTATATTATATTATATTATATTATATTATATTATATTATATTATATTATATTATATTATATTATATTATATTATATTATATTATATTATATTATATTATATTTTATTTTATTTTATTAATTATATAATATTTTATTTTATTATATTACATTATATTATATTATATTATATTATATTATATTATATTATATTATATTATATTATATTATATTATATTATATTATATTTTATTATATTATATTAGATTTTATTATATTGTATTATATTATACTATATTATATTATATTATATTATACTATATTATATTATATTTTATTATATTATATTATATTATATTATATTATATTATATTATATTATATTATATTATACTATATTATATTATATTATATTATATTATATTATATTATATTATACTATATTATATTATATTATACTATATTTTATTTTATTTTATTTTATTTTATTATATTATACTTTATTATATTATATTATACTATATTATATTATATTATATTTTATTATATTATATTATATTATACTATATTATATTATATTATATTATATTATATTATATTATATTATATTATATTATATTATATTATATTATATTATACTATATTATATTATATTTTATTATATTATATTATATTATATTATATTATATTATATTATACTATATTATATTTTATTTTATTATATTATATTATATTATATTATAATATATTATACTATATTATATTATATTATACTATATTATATTTTATTTTATTTTATTTTATTTTATTATATTATATTATACTATATTATATTATATTATATTATATTATATTATATTATATTATATTATATTATACTATATTATATTATATTATATTTTATTATATTATATTATATTATATTATACTATATTATATTATATTATATTATATTATACTATATTATATTATATTATATTTTATTATATTATATTATATTATATTATACTATATTATATTATATTATATTTTATTATATTATATTATATTATATTATATTATATTATACTATATTATATTTTATTTTATTTTATTATATTATATTATATTATATTATATTATATTATATTATACTATATTATATTATATTATATTATTGTCACGGATTGGTCAGGCTCTCACGATCCCCACTCACGAAGATCACCATCACCTGACTTCTAATGAGCACACAGCTGCATCACATTCACGAGCACCAGATAAAAGCACAGCACTCCAGTCGCTCATTGTCCGGGCTCGTCTCGACGAAAGCGGACAACTGAGCGACCACTCAGCGTAGTCATCCTCAGCTAAAACAAACGATTTACTTACCTGTTCTCTTTGTATTCCTCCTAGTCTTCCTGGTCCTCCCGAATCGTCCTGTCTTCCAGTCCTTCCAAGTCTGTGTCATCCTCTGTCAGCTGTATCTGGTGTGTGCTGTCCATCCTCGTGTATTCCTGTTACCCAGCCACGGAGGAAAAGACCCCAACATCATTCCTGATCCTCCTGGCTATCCTTCATGTGCTCCTTGTTGTCATTTAATAAACACCCTAACGTTTCCTTACCTCTGTCTCCTGTCCGCTTCATAACAGAAGCCCGGACCAATAACGACGACAACATGAGCACCCCCGATCACTTTCAAGAGCTGGTGGACCAGTTGAAGCGGATTCTACAGCCACCAGCTCCACTTTCCAACGCACCACCAGCACCGAGCACTTCCGCCTCCACAGTTTCTTCTTCGGCCCTTCCTTCCAGTCCCATGGCCCGACCAGCGCCCTACTCAGGCGGAGCGGGGGAGTGCAATGGTTTTCTGTTACAATGTTCCCTCATATTCGAAATGCAACCTTCTCTATATCCCACAGATAAGTCAAAGATCGCCTACATCGTATCACTACTCTCTGGACCTGCACTTAAATGGGCTGAGACGATCTGGAACCAAGCCGGGCCGGTCATGAATTCCATCACTACCTTCACGGAGTATTTCAAAGAGGTGTTTGGACGTTCTGATGGGGAAGTAGCCGCTGGAGAGCAGCTGTATCATCTAAAGCAAGGTACTCTATCTACACAGGAATATGCTCTCCGGTTTCGCACTCTAGCAGCTGCAAGTGGATGGAATGAGAGATCGTTGTTGACCACGTACCGGCTCGGCTTGGAACCCACTCTCCGAATCCAGCTGGCCACATTAGATGATACTATGGGTCTGGAGAGATTCATCCAACATTCTCTCCGATGTTCCGATCGTCTCCGTTCCTATCAACAGGACACCATCACCCCCTCGTCTGCACTCCTCCAATCGCCTGAGTCAACAGCCTCTCCAGAACCAGAACCCATGATAATAGAGTCTGGAAGACTGACATCAGCGGAACGACAGAGGAGGCTGACCCGGGGTCTGTGTCTATACTGCGGTGTCAGTGGACACACCCGTATGGAGTGTCCCCTTCGTCCCATTCGGACTTCAGTGAGTGTATTCAGTACGAATATTGAACAATGTAAACCACTTACTACCACCGTACAAATAACTACTGCCTCTATTTCTCTCCTTGTCACAGCCCTCATCGACTCCGGGTCAGCAGGGAACTTCATCTCCCAATCCCTCTGTCGTCAACTCCACCTACGTACTGAGGCGTCCTCGCATATATACCAGATACAACCGATAACCCAGTGCACTCGATCTTCGACCCGTATCCATCGACAATGCGAAGACATCCTTCTTCAAGTGGGGTTGTTACATCAAGAGAGGATTCAATTTCTGGTTCTGGAGGGTGCAAATATGGACATCATTCTAGGGCGCCCGTGGCTGGTGAAGCACGATCCCATCATCTCTTGGGGCACAGGAGAGATAAAGAAATGGGGATCTGGATGTACACCTACCTGTTTTCCAAATCTCCCTCTTCAAGGTCGGAACCCCATTTCTTTGTTTACAACATCGGTCGAGAGTCCTCCTGAGAAGCAGTCTATCCACATTCCTAAGGAGTACAGCTCCTTTCATGATGTCTTCTGCCCCAAGAGAGCTTCCCAGCTACCGCCGCATCGGCCATGGGACTGCGCGATCGACCTAGTTCCAGATGCCCAGTTGCCAAGAGGTAGGATCTACCCGCTCTCGCTTCCAGAGAATCAGGCAATGGAAGATTACATAAGGGAGGCTCTGAGTCAGGGGTACATACGTCACTCAAAATCACCAGCCGCCTCAAGCTTCTTCTTTGTGGCCAAGAAGGACGGAGGGCTGCGTCCATGCATCGACTACAGGGTCCTAAATAACGGTACAGTAAAATACCGATATCCCCTTCCTCTGGTACCAGCCGCTTTGGAACAGCTCCGAGAAGCTAAAGTCTTCACTAAATTGGACCTCCGCAGCGCGTATAATCTGATAAGAATACGTGAGGGGGACCAATGGAAGACAGCATTCGTGACCCCTACTGGCCACTATGAATATGAGGTCATGCCTTACGGTCTGGTCAACGCCCCCTCCGTATTCCAAAACTTCATTCATGAAGTCCTCCGGGAGTTTCTTCACCACTTTGTAATAGTGTACATAGATGACATCCTCATTTACTCCCGGAGTGAGGCCGAACATCGCCAACACGTTGCGGAGGTCCTACACACATTGAGAGAACATCACCTCTACCTCAAAGCGGAGAAATGCTCATTCCACCAGAAGTCGATTCATTTCTTGGGATACATCATTGACCAAACCGGTATACGTATGGATGGGAAGAAAATTGAGGCTGTTCTATCCTGGTCAGAACCCACTTCCATTAAGGAGCTCCAGAGGTTTCTTGGGTTTGCTAACTTTTATAGACGGTTTATCAAGGACTACAGCAGGATTACATCACCTCTCACTAATCTCCTCAAGGGTAAACCCAAAGGACTGGAGTGGACCAAAGAAGCAGCCGCAGCCTTCCGCCTTCTTAAGAGGGAGTTCACAAGGGCCCCACTCCTGACTCATCCTGACCCAAATCTTCCTTTCGTGGTGGAAGTGGACGCATCCACCACCGGCGTCGGGGCAGTATTATCCCAACATCATGATACACCGCCCCGACTGCATCCCTGTGCCTATTTCTCTCGGAAGTTGAGCCCGGCGGAGCAGAATTACAGCATAGGAGACAGGGAGCTTCTAGCAATCAAGCTAGCCTTGGAGGAGTGGCGTCACTGGTTGGAGGGAGCCAAACATCCGTTCCAGGTGATCACAGATCACAAAAACCTCCAATATATCAAAGAGGCCAAGAGACTATGTCCACGTCAAGCCAGATGGTCACTTTTCTTCTCACGTTTTGATTTCTCCATTTCCTATCGTCCAGGACCCAAGAATCTAAGAGCAGACGCTCTCTCTCGTTTACACGAGCATCACGATCATGAAGAACTCCCAACGAAGATTCTTCCCGAACACATCTCCATTTGTCCGATCACCTGGAACGCTCCTCCAGTCGTTGCCACTCCGGAAGCCCCTGCTCCGCCGGGATGCCCTCCTCATCGGCAGTTCATACCACCTGAACACCGGGTAGATCTGATCCACTCCTTACATACCTCGCTAGGCACTGGACATCCAGGGATCAACAATACTCTCTCGCTAGTATCCCAACGATTCTGGTGGCCAAACATGGCAAGGGATGTGAGGCAATATGTTCAGGGCTGTAAGGACTGTGCCCAATCCAAGAGCCCACGTCATCTACCCGCTGGAAAGCTCCATCCCTTGCCGATTCCGAACCGTCCCTGGTCACACCTAGGAGTGGACTTTATCACTGACCTCCCTTCGTCAGAAGGTAATACCTGTATTCTAGTCATCGTAGATAGATTCTCAAAGTTTGTCAAACTAATCCCTCTGAAAGGTCTTCCCACAGCCTTTGAAACAGCCGACAATATCTTTAATCAAGTCTTCAGGTCATTTGGTATTCCAGAAGATATTGTGTCGGACAGAGGTCCACAGTTCATCTCACGTCTATGGAAAGCCTTCTTCAAGCTCCTAGGTGTGGCCGTCAGCCTCTCTTCTGGATATCATCCCCAAACCAACGGGCAGACAGAGAGGAAGATTCAGGAGGTGGGACGGTTCCTGAGGACCTTCTGCAGTGGTCACCAGAGCTCCTGGAGCCAGTATTTGGGCTGGGCAGAATATGCCCAAAATTCACTGCGGCAACCCTCCACCGGACTCACGCCATTCCAGTGCGTCCTGGGCTTCCAACCACCGCTCTTTCCCTGGGATGGCGAACCATCTGATGTCCCCGCAGTGGATCACTGGTTCCGGGAGAGCGAGAGAGTCTGGGACGAGGCTCATCAACATCTGCAGAGGGCAGTCCGTCGAAGCAAGGTAACCGCCGATAGAAGAAGGTCTGAAGAACCCAGATACACACCCGGACAAAAGGTGTGGCTATCCACCCGGGACATACGCATGCGACTGCCCTCTCGCAAGTTAAGTCCCCGATTTGTTGGTCCCTTCACCATCGTGGAACAGGTTAACCCCGTCACCTACAAACTACAATTACCCTCTCACTACCGTATTCACCCTACATTCCACGTATCACTCCTGAAACCCTATCACGATCCTGTTCTTCCCTCCACAGAGCCTGACCACGAAGAGGAACCCCCTCCTCCACTGCTCCTAGAAGAAGGAGCCGTCTACGCAGTGAAGGAGATCTTGCGTTCCCGACGTCGTGGGTGGCCAGTTGGAGTACCTGGTGGACTGGGAAGGGTACGGCCCCGAAGAAAGGACATGGGTTCCCAGAGCTGATATTCTCGATCCTAGTCTCATGGTGGAGTTTCATGAGAGCCACCCTGAGTTCCCAGCGCCTAGAGGCAGAGGGAGACCACCACGGCGTCGGAGGTGTCGGCCCTCAGGAGCGGGCCCTGGGGAGGGGGGGTACTGTCACGGATTGGTCAGGCTCTCACGATCCCCACTCACGAAGATCACCATCACCTGACTTCTAATGAGCACACAGCTGCATCACATTCACGAGCACCAGATAAAAGCACAGCACTCCAGTCGCTCATTGTCCGGGCTCGTCTCGACGAAAGCGGACAACTGAGCGACCACTCAGCGTAGTCATCCTCAGCTAAAACAAACGATTTACTTACCTGTTCTCTTTGTATTCCTCCTAGTCTTCCTGGTCCTCCCGAATCGTCCTGTCTTCCAGTCCTTCCAAGTCTGTGTCATCCTCTGTCAGCTGTATCTGGTGTGTGCTGTCCATCCTCGTGTATTCCTGTTACCCAGCCACGGAGGAAAAGACCCCAACATCATTCCTGATCCTCCTGGCTATCCTTCATGTGCTCCTTGTTGTCATTTAATAAACACCCTAACGTTTCCTTACCTCTGTCTCCTGTCCGCTTCATAACAATTATATTATATTATATTATATTATATTATACTATATTATATTATATTATACTATATTATATTTTATTTTATTTTATTATATTATATTATACTATATTATATTATATTATATTATATTATATTATATTATATTATATTATATTATATTATATTATACTATATTATATTATATTATATTATATTATATTATACTATATTATATTTTATTTTATTTTATTTTATTTTATTATATTATATTATATTATATTATACTATATTATATTATATTATATTATATTATACTATATTATATTATATTATATTATATTATATTATATTATATTATATTATATTATATTATATTATATTATATTATATTATATTATATTATATTATATTATATTATTCATTTTCTTTTCGGCTTAGTCCCTTTATTAATCTGGGGTCGCCAAAGCGAAACGAACCACATGTTTTACCAGGGGATGCGCTTTCAGCTGCAACCCATCACTGGGAAACATCCATACACACTCATTCACACACATACACAGATTTCTTTACCTTATCATGTCTTGCCTGAAATATTAGGCATCCTTGTACTTTAATATTAAAATCCCTAAGGAAAATTAACTACGGAGAGAAAAACACAAAAATTTAGAGATCATAATAAAAACTACATGTCATCATAACACGGTTACTACACTTTTACTAAAATAAAACCTTTACTTTCTTAATGGGTATTTTTAAATACTGTATTTTTATTACTCATGTTGCAGTTGTCATGCTGGACAGGCTTTTATTACGTCCATTTTTAAGCATTTTTCCCCTCTGGCAAGAAAAAGCAACCCATATTGATGATGTTGTGATGTTTTATGTTCACCTGTGGGTTTTACAATTACATCTCAGTTACATTTTTATCCACTAGAGGGAGTAGATAGTGGATTTTGGAATCGGCTTGAATTGCTTTAATATGGTCATTTAAGTTTAATTGATTGAAGAAAAAAAACAGCATACACCATCATTCTTATGAGTTTAATGATGTGTCTAGAAGTATCTCCATATCCTAGAATTACAATCAGAAAGGGCCGGGTCTATGCAACGTCTGTGGAAATTCTGGCATATGGATTTTGTTAAAGAGTTTGCACCACAAGAGCTTTTGGTGATTACAGCCCTGCTTCCCTTCTGGAGCTCTGGAGATTGTCCATCAATGCCAACCTACCGTCGTACCTGAAAACACTCGAGTTATAATACTGGGTGGCATTGCATTTGAAATAAATTTCTGAAACACAAACTCCAGAAACAAATGGAAAAATCACCCTTTAATTAAAGCAGAGCTGCCTGACTCCTGGGTATCAGCCCACGGTGTGCCAGCAGCAATGCCCCCCTTGCAGTCTTTAAACATGCTGCTGTGGGTAATTTGAGGGGCAGGCGTCATCTCCGCCTGTTAGTGTGACCACTAATTGGAGTCTGGACCGTGGCCTGTACTTGGATGGAGGCAGAGCGGTGTGAATGATATAAGATTACATTTTGAGGGGAGCCGAGGTAGGGGACAGCCACCCAAGAGTTATGAACTCTATGGAGGGATTCTGGGGAGGGCTCGGTACCACAAGCTGGTGCCAATATGGCATCGGTACCTGTCTGACTAGCTTGAACTGGACTAAATCAGAACACAGATTTTACTTAAAGAGACATTCCACTTAAGAGTTAAACAATGGAGTTTTATGATTTTTGAATCCTTTCAGCCGATTAGCACTTTTAGCTTAGCTTAGCATAAACCATTGAATCGGATTAGACCATTAGCATCTTGTTAAAAACAAAGTTTTGATTATTTTCTTATTTAAAGCTTGTCACTTCTGTAGTTAAGGCTATTTTCTAGGTCAATATGGCTAGGAACTATACTCTCATTCTACCGTATTAATCAAGGAACTTTTCTGCTGTACTATGGCTGCAGTAGGCACAATGATATTATATTGAATTAGATTAGACCATTCAGTTGGATTAGACAACAGGTATCAAATTCAGTTCATGGAGGTCCGCTGCTCTGCACAGTTTAGTTCAAACCCTACTTAAACACACCTGATCAAACTAAATGAGTCCTTCAGGCTTGTTTGAAACCTACAGGTAAATGTGTTGGACCAGGGTTTGACACCCCTGGATTAGACCATTAGCATCTTGCTCAACAAAAAAAAAAGAGTTTTGTTAATTTTCCTATTTAAAGCTTGTCACTTCTGTAGTAACATTGTGTACTAAGGCTATTTCCTAGGTCAATTTGGCTAGAAACTACTCTCATTCCAGTGTTATATCAAGAAACTTTTCTGCTGTACTATGGCTGCAGTAGGCGCAATGATATTACGCAGCTGTTAGCTAACTCTGGATGATTTTTAGGTACTGCTAAAATATCATTGTGGACCAAGAATTGAACATGCAAACTTTCAATTACAAGTCCAACTTTCTAACCCTTAGGCCACATTTATTTTAGTGTGCAAAGAAAATCTCCCCCACATCATTACACACCAGTAGCCTGAATCATTGACACATGGTGGTATAGATCCATGCTTTCAAATTTTGAACCTATCTGAATGTCACACCTGAAATTGACACCAGGCAATTCTTTTCCTAATTTCTATTGTCCGATTTTGGTGAGTTTGTCTCTTTTTTGGACCATTCTCTGTAAAATCTGTGGTTGTTCATAAAAATTACCACTTGTACAAGCCTCAATTCTTTGAGTTGCTGCCATTTGATTGGCTGATTAGATATTTACATTTAAAACCAGTTAAACAAATAGCTTTTGAATTAATATATATTTGTAGAAACTGTGGTTGTGGTAAATTACTGAGCATATTTGATCTTGAACTTGGGGTTATTAGGTGGAGTTTCATTTTTGTTGAATATATTTGGTGAAACAAATGTTTTTGGATGGATTTCGATGGTCACCTTGGTAATGTTTAAATGTGTATATTTTAAACTGAGAACATCCTACGCGTTGTGCCCTTACAAAAAAATAACTGCAGTAAACTGAAGTAAAACTGTAGTACAGCAGCAGTATATAAAAGTATGACTGCAGTAAAATTAAGTACTATTGCAAAATTTCAATACAATGAAGTATAAATACAGTTCAAATACAGTACAATAAAGTTCAACAGCAGTATAAGTCGCAGTAAACTGAAGTAAAAACAAGTGAACTCCGTCTTTACTGCACCTATGCTGCTGTGGTCTAATATGTCAATCGTGTAGTAAGAACTGTACTGCACTTGTGTTACAAGGGGTTTGTTCTTTAACATCTTCCAAGAATATTAATAAACTGAGAGGCCCCTTACAAAAACCTTACTACAGTAAAAAAAATACTGCAGTTGTATTGAACTTCTGAAAAGTGCAGTTTTTTGGACATGAAAAAACTGCAATATTTAAGAATATTGCAGTATTACTAAAAATACAATACAACTAACTGCAGTACATATACTGCAATTCAACAAAGTTACTACTACAGCACAACTACTGCAATGGCACTGAAGTGATTATACTACTCCTATAATGCAGTTCTGCTACTGCAATACAGCTGAAGTACTACTACAGTACAACTGCCATACCTCTATTGCAATACAACATAGAAGTACTTCTACAATACAACTGCAGTACAACTACTACTTTTCCTGCTCTGTGGGCAATGGTTTTCAAATGAGGTTTCAGTACTTCAGTTATATTGCTGAAGTACTACCACAATAGATTGTATTGCACTTTTCAGAAGTATAAATAACTACAGAAATACATCTACAATACTGCAGTACATAACAAAACTAAAGTGCACTTTTAATACTTATGAACCTAAGTGCAATAAATTATTTAACATGTATTGCAGTAGCAGTACTACACTATATTTGTAGTACTTCAGTACTATTGCAGTAGTTGTATAGTAGTAGTATCACTTCAGTACTACTGCAGTAGTTGTATAGTAGTAGTATCACTTCAGTACTATTGCAGTAGTTGTACTGCATTATAGGAGTAGTATCACTTCAGTACTATTGCATTAGTTGTACTGCAGCTGTACTGTAGTAGTACTTCAGTTGTATTGCAATAGATGTACTGCAGTTGGTTGTATTGCAGTACTTCAGTTGTATTGCAGTAATACTGCAAAATACTTAACGCAGGTTTTTCGTGTCCAAAAAAACCTACACTTTTCAGAAGTTAACTACAACTACAGTATTACTTTTAAAAAACTGCAGTATTCTTTAAAAAAAACTGCAGTAATTTTTTGTAAGGGTGCTTTTCATGGATTTGGATGGAGATATGGAGAAGATGTCATCGCCTATCATGTTCTTCATCCAAACTGGCCACTAACCAAAAACTGTCCTACCAGCGCTTTTTAAATTACAACTAACATGTCATACTCGCGTATAAACAGAAACTTGACATTTAGTGCTCCTGTGGCACGACACCATGTTGACCATTTAGAGCTCTATTTTCAGATTCCCATTGGGCTGTTTTATTTAAATGTTCGTCCTTTGTTTTCATATTGATATTCCAGTAAATGTATGATTTATTTTCTTTCCATGGCTGAATATGATATGTAACCAAACCTTTTTATGTCCTCCCAGCAAGTTTGAGATGCCAAGTTCAACACGCCTATGGACACAAAAATACATTTCATTGTCAAATAAAATATGACCGTTTATATGGTTTAGACATGGACCGCACCAAAATATACAAACCATCACTTAATAAAGGTGTTTGTTCATAATATGTGAGAATTGTTTAAAAATAACAGAAAATGACAAGCTATTTTTTATGTTTTTGCAACCATAAAGTTTAAGTTTATATTAACATATATTATCTGTGTTTTCTCGTGCAAGATAGGCTTAATAATTAATTAATTTCAACGCCTAAACACGCGTCTAACGAATCCAAACAGGACATAGCTGTCACGTGACACAAATTGTCCCTGAAAAGTCGCTGTTAACAAATTGTGAGTTGCTGGGCGCGAGAACGTTTTGCTGGTCGGAATTAACGTTAATTTACAGATGATATGAACACAGTAACTTTCACGTGAGGTCAAAGGAACGTTATGTCGCTGAAGGTTTACCGTTGGAAGGACTCAACGGCTCATAACAACACCATGGGACTAAAATCGACGAAACGCAAGTAAACAATTATATTTTTTTCTAATCATTATCAATGAATTATTAACCCTTTAGGATTGTTAAGTGGCACACTTGAGTTGTTTTTGCTCAAAATTAATCAGAATATTGTAACTGTTATTTGTTTTACGTTTATGAGATGAAGGCTATTTAAAATGTGTTCAGCTTGTATTCAGTATTTTAGTGACGGGATTTCACACTAGAGATTCACATCTAAATTATTGACCGTGTGTTCATTCTTTTATTCATTCATTCATTCATTCATTCATTCATTCATTCATTCATTCATTCATTTTCTTTTCGGCTTAGTCGCTTTATTAATCTGGGGTCACACAGCGGAATGAACCGCCAACTTATCCAGCATGTTTTACGCAGCGGATGCCCTTCCAGCTGCAACCCATCACTGGGAAATTGACCGTTTATTTCTGGTTAAAAATATCAAGCATTATTTTATAGGAATGAATGGATGCAGAACAATGACACCTAGTGGCACAAAACGAAGTAGCCTGTATAACGTTACATTTATTCATGTTTGCTATGATGGTTGAATATGTATACGTATGTATGTAGCAAATCAGCAATTATTGTAATTGTAGTTTTATGGCACAGAAAGTTTATCAGGTTTCATGAACATCATTAGAGTAATCTATAGAGAATGGGAATCTACATCATGGCGAGTTGCGTTCCGCCATTTTTTAGGACATGCTCAGGAGCACCCAATGTAAACCAATGCAAATCGCCACAGAAAAAGCTAACTGTTTTAT
Organism: Danio aesculapii; assembly: GCF_903798145.1. Lineage (NCBI taxonomy): Eukaryota > Metazoa > Chordata > Actinopteri > Cypriniformes > Danionidae > Danio > Danio aesculapii. The sequence goes on along the minus strand of NC_079442.1, from coordinate 32,705,776 downwards.
AGTAATACCTTTTGAACATCTTTCAAACACTTAGAATAATATAGACTAACATGTAGACAACTTCATTTATAAATTCTCTTTGAGTGTCTGAGAAGCTGAAAATATGCTGAAATAACCATAATTTTCCAAGCGCTAACTAGAGAGGTCGAGCACAGGCTAGCATGCTGTTAGTGAGTAACATTGAGCTGCCCCCAGAAAACATTTCCATCTTAGTTATTTGTGGTGTGAGCGCTTATAGTTTATTGTAAATCAATGTATATACTTACTTTCTCCCAGGGCCATTTTTATATCGAAGTTCATATTTAGCTGCACCATATTGGTGTTTCATCTAGATTTTTATGAGTTGAGTTGTTAGCCCAACGCTCAACCCCCAGTCTGGAGGACCAGGACATACACACATACACTACGGACAATTTAGCTTATCCAATTCACCTACTGCCCATGTTTTTGAACTGTCGGGGAAACCGGAGAACCCGAAGGAAACCCATGCGAACACGGGTAGAACATGTAAACTCCACACATTCCCATTCTCTATTGCCTATCAACTGGATGAGACTCAAATCCACTTTCTTTTCATTCTTGTTTATTAAGCCGCCTAACCCGTGTTGAATCCTGTGTCTCAAACAAATACAGAAACACACAAGTTGGCTCATATCCTGTCCATCAAAACAAAGCTTAATGTTTTTTGTTTCAGCTGTAGGAATATGTGGGCATTTGATGTGTCCTTGAGAGTGACTCTGCAGTTTCACCACACGCTCTCCTTCAAAAATCATGAAAAACCTTTAAGAGAAGGGAATTAGAGAGAGAGAAAAGGTTACTGGCAGAGAGCATGTGATTATTGTCAGAATAAGGATAGATCGCGAATCATTGTGGATGACCAAAGAATGTACATGAGTGAGGTTTCCAGCCCCCAGCTGGGACAGAGGCCTGGCCTAAACCTGTTGGAACTGGATTCAAATTCGTCAGGGATCAGCTGCTGTTCTGACCTCCAGAGCTGCTTTTTTTGGTGTCACCCATGATTCATTTCACTTGCACAGACCTCAATTGCCACGATCGCCAAGCAGAGGCTGAAGTGCCATGACGGATCATTTGCAAACAAGCGAGGCCAAGTCATTAATGGCAGCCGTGCGTAAACAGCATCAGCATTTAGTCAAATCTGATGCAGCAACTAGAGTCGTCCACACTATCATTTAGGTTAGTCGAAATGACATTCTCGTCTGAGGTTTGCTCTTTGTCTATTGTCATGCCCTTTTCTAAAGTCAAAGAGTGAGCACGGTTCATGTGGTTCCTTTTAGCATCACAGAGAGTTCTGTTTTTCTCCTGCGCGCTGGATGCGAGTTGAAATGTCTGACCCAATATCCTGTCCTCCCAGAGTTGTGGTTGGCCAACTGCCCTCTGGCTGGAATATAAGTCAGTAGTATCATTATGTACTTTGAAGCCTCTATAAAAACAAGTTATTTGTTATTCTGACTTGAACACATATTACTGGGCTGAGCAGGAGTGCTGATAGATTCTGACAGAACTGGGAGTATTCATTGTTTACATCAGTCAACTCGTCTTTGTTGGCACGTTCCAAACAAATGTCAGGTCTATTTGTTTGCAGAGGGTATTTTTAGTGACCCAGAATGTTACTCTTTTTATGAGTAATTCAGTGAATCAATCTTTTTACTGATTTGTCTAAGAATGAAGCAAGTAGTTTGCATCCGAAAGTTGCATACTTCCATAGTATGTAATATGTTAAAGAGCCCTTATTATGGGTTTTTAAAAATCCTCTGTGGCGGCAGGCCTTTTTTACACAGATCTACCTACTACCTGTGGCGTTATTTCAATGACAAATGTCGTGAGCGCAGTATTCGAAGTCGAGATCGCATTTATGTAATAGCCTACGAGCATGCGGATCTCTTTGCTTGCGTGCCGTTTTTTTTTTTGCTCGTGCACAAAACTTCTTGCACAACCCCTTAAATATAAGCTGCTTTAAGAGCGCGCAGATCTTCTTGTGCGCTCTCAAATAAACGCTGCTGAGGTGCGATTTAGTGCGTTTATGTAACGAGTATGTCTCCAGCATTTATTAGATTTGCTAGGAATATTTATAAATGCCTCCGTTATAATGCATCCTGAAATAAAGTTAAACTGCTATACGTCGTGTTTGCTGGCCTCACGCATCTGTCACAGTCAGTCAGTCAACACGTAACCTAAAAGGGTTAAACAAATGACGCACAGCATTACTGCGGTTACAGAAAAGTTTGCGCTGTTATAATTCACTTACCTTTTAATATGTTTTGGTGCGATTATCACCCGCTATTAAAAAAATTAATTAAAAGAATGTTTTGAATGAGAAGCTGTAATGTAGCCGTGGCGGGATGAATCTTGGCAAGGCGCCCCGCCATGGAAGAATGAATATAGCGGAAACCATGCAGTGTGTAACACAGCTGTAAGTGAATGGAAACATCCAGCTGAGGTTTAAATCTAAAAGTGCACCATGTTTAAAACTATTGATTTTATTTAGTCGACTCAGAGTCAAATGAATGATTCATCCTTTGTTTGGATCTTTTGTCTATACACATCGACATTTCATACGGGACATCGTCAAATATGAAGTGTTGGATCCGGTAAAACGTGAATGCGGCTTTCCCTTCAGACACTTGTGGAGTGCGAGGGATCATGGGATTGATCATGACGCGAAGATTACCATCACTGAGAGATGGGGAGAGATCTGACTGTGGAGAATAAAGAGTTAAAGTTAATTTTCACTACAATACCATAGTATATACAACCGTGTGCTTTGTTTTGTTTCCCAATATTTTTTTTGATGATTGATACAATAACCTACCCTGTAGCGTGGGATTTACCGGCCATTTGTTATTAAAGGAAGGAGCAGCAAAGACAACTAATTTATCAGACTTTGTCAGTAACTGTTACATAGTTTGTATTAGGGCTGCACGATTAATCATATAATTATCACAATAACAATATTTGTGGCCAACGATCAATTGACGAATATCGTCACAATATTACAGTATAAAGATCAAGCAGTTATTTTAATGGGTGGAGTTTACTGGTTGTAAATCATGAAAAGCATGACGTGACTGCGTCTAGATTGCAAGCGTTTAGTTTTTTTTTTGTTGAGGAATGTGATGTTGATCAGGTAGCCTTTTCTCCTGTTCAATCCAAACTTCCCAAGATAACACAACAACCTCATTAACCACCTTAAAAGCCACCACAAAGTGGCTGTTGTCAGTGGGCTAATGAATTTAGGAGAATTCTGCTTTGCATTTTTCTATGCATTACTAACATTACTAAAACAGACAACATTTGTTTTCTAAATTTACCAAATATTCACAAAGATTCAGCAGTTTTTTCCGACCAGTTTGGCCAGTCGTGTTGACAGAAGACACTGTTGTTCCAAAAGTAATTTTGGTCCTGTTTATGCGGATATTCAGGTTCGTTTTCATCGATCTGATGCAACTTTTTTATAATTTACAAGAAAAATAAATCTAATTAAAAGTTTCAGATCAATTAAACACACTTTATTAAAAGACTAGCCTATTTTTGCATTAAATAATTAAATAGATCAATTTCCTTTATTTCCTTGTGGTAAATAATTTACACGTCTTTGATTAAAAACATTATGCAAAAGATCAGGAATTGATTGCCGAAAAAAAATGAATTTTGCAAAAGAAAAAGATTAAACATCTGGACCGTTAAAAAAAAAAAGTTCTACTTTATACATATTCTTTCGACTCTAAACAAAAGCTTGAACCAACGACCTTCTTTCTGTGATGCGACAGCACTACCCACTGCACCACTGCACTGCCTCAATAAGTATATATGTATATGTATAATATATTATATATAGGTTGACATGTATAATAAAAGTTAACCAAAGGTATAATCGTCCTTATTCATTGTTATTAACATTTTGAGTAAAATAATTGTGATTATAATTTTTTTATTTTATCGTGCAGCCCTAGTTTGTATGGACCAGTTTCTTCTTCCTCCAGATCCTGTAAGTGTTTCTACTTCCTACACAACTTGAAGTGATTAAAATGGTTGTCTTGTTTTAGTTGCAAAATATGTATTGTGTGTTGTGACTTGTAATCGTTCTGCACGCTTGTAATCGCGTATCTCTTATAGATCAGGACTTGTACTGTATCTCTCAGGTTAAATCTTTATGGGCTATTTCACATATCGCATCCGAAACCACATTGTAAACGCGACATGTACTTCCTCCTTTACCAATTTAAATGCTATGGCCACCATCAGCTGTTCCTCACACGCATTGTGCGGTCAATTTTCAAAATAGTTAGGGTTGGGGTTAGGGTTAAGAATAGAGCATATGCTGGTGTTAAACTGTATTGCTTTAATGCATTGGACCAATGTTTAATGTCATTGGACCAATCAGCACAGATTAGCCTCACACAAAGGAGGGGTTTGGGAAAAAATTAATTGCTGAACAAATCATATGGGAGTCGCTGGGATAATTAGGTAAATTTAGATGCTTATTAGAATACAATTCCAAGTGTTTTTGACCTTGCATGCATATCAGCCTGTTGTTGGAGACCCCCAAAACCAAAAATATGACCTTTTATAATGTATAATAGGGGCTCTTTAAAAACAGTATGTGACCCGAGTAGTATGTTTAAATTCATAGTCTTCAAAAAAATGAGGTGGTAGCAACAGAGTAAAGGTCTATTCACAGAGAACATGCTTTTCCATTCCAATGCTCTACTTTTTTCATTGTTTTTTATGTAAACATGCAGTTGAAGCATGTGGGTGACCATCTTGCATGTTTTACAATGTCTTGAGCGGCACATTTTTAAGATGCTGTGTTAAGTTAAAAGAATATCAACATTTACACAGCCGCTCATGAATGTCAGTTGAAAGCAGTGGACCAATCAGAAGAATTCAGAGGCAGGGCAAGCTTTGCAAGCTTGTGTTTACAGTAGCAAGTTGGCATGACAGCTGTTTTATTTGACGGTAATAAGGTGGAAGACTGTGTGAATAGCCCCTAATGCCGAGTTCAGACTGCATGATTTTCAAAGTAGTCGTGTCCCAGATGTTTTCACACTGCATGACTATCTGGACTAGTGTTTTGTTACTGCTTTGTTTACACTGCACGATGGATCGGCGACAGAGGGTTTCACGCTGCATGACTTTAAAATAGGGAGAATCACCGACAACTTTGTCCAAACTACCAAATCAAACAACCAAAAACATGTAGCATATCTTTTGTTATTACCTACAGAATGAAAAAGAAGCCTTTATTAGGGTAGAAAATGTACATATTTGCTCTCCTGGGTTTGAAGGAAATGAGCAATTTCTCTTCAACTTTTTTCTTTTTTGACCTGGTTGTGGTATTGCTCAGATGACACGTCAAACAGACATAGGTGCTCCTGCCAATTTAGTTTTTCCTCCATTTCTTGGGTCCAAATAAACTGAACATGAGCGCTTTTAACTTCTCCCACAACCTCCTGCTGGCCTGCAGATACCCATACTAGTGGAAGCTGCTCTCTCATTGGCTGTAGGTGATCGCTGATGTTATTTTCAGTCAAAACTCATTTCACAAGGCATGATTTGAATCGCTGAGAGCTCCAGATATTTAGTATGCCAAGTATATCACAGACATCAGTGACTCAACTGCGATTCTCTCAGATTGCGTCTTTGACAGCTTGTGACGGTTTCTCAAAACCTGTCGGTGAGTCAAAATCAGGGCTAAAATCATGCAGTCTGAACTCGGCATAAGAAGATCATCTAGTATCCGCACAATCAGCACTGGCACCCCCCCAGGGATGTGTCCTCTACCTACTGCTCTTCTCCCTGTACACGAATGACTGCACTTCAAAAGACTCCTCTGTGAAGCTCTTGAAGTTTGCAGACGACACCACACTTTTCGGCCTCATTCAGGACGGTGATCAGTCTGCTTACAGACCAGAGGTTAAGGAGTTGGCTGTCTGGTGCAGTCACAACAACCTGGAGCTCAACACACTCAAAACAGTGGAGATGATAGTGGACTTCAGGAGAAATCCCCCTGCTCTCCCCCCACTGAGCATCATGGACAGCATTGTGGCAGCAGTGGAGTCATATAGGTTCCTGGGCACCACCATCTCTCAGGACCTGAAGTGGGACACTCACATTGACTCCATTGTCAAAAAAGCTCAACAGAGGCTGTACTTCCTTCGTCAGCTGAGGAAGTTCAACCTCCCAAAGGAGCTGCTGAAACAGTTCTACACCTCCATCATTGAATCAGTCATCTGCACATCAATAACTGTCTGGTTTAGCTCAGCTACTAAATACGATCTCCAAAGACTACGTCGAAAGTTCGGACTGCTGAGCGAATCACTGGTACAACCCTTCCTACTCCCCAAGTACTGTACTTATCCAGAGCGAGCAGAATGGCTGCCAAAATCACTCTGGACCCCTCACACCCAGCACACTGCCTCTTTGAACTTTTACTTTCTGGTCGACGCTACAGAGCACTGCGCACCAGAACAGCCCGACACAGAAACAGTTTCTTCCCTCAGGCAATCCATCTCATGAACACTTGATGATAATAATTGCGAAACCAACATCACTACTTGCTATACACTTTTATACACATATACACTTATTTACCCACACACTTTACATGCCAATTTGCACATAACAGCTGCACATATAATGTTGTATATAGTAATAAACATGTACATACACTTGTCAATTAGTATATTTGCGTGCACTACTTCTATTTTTTAAAATATATTTATTATCTGTTTTTTTGTCCTGTCTCTGTTATCCTGTTGCACTGTAGAAGTTCTGTCACGAAAACAAATTCCTTGTATGTGTGAACATACCTGGCAATAAAGCTCTTTCTGATTCTTTCTTTCTGATAAGTACCCGCTCAAGATAGTGTGCAAATTTGCACACAGTCATAGACACTTTTCTCTCCCATGAATGATTGTGCATGTTTAATTTGTGATGCCGATGGTGGGAAATTACAGATTTTTGTCCTATACACCCTTTGTATGTTTGAAAGCGCTCACTTTTGGGCATGGATTAGTGCACAGAGATTAGTCTTTCAAAATGGAAAGCAGTGTCAGTCATCAGCTGCGTCCCAACTGGCACACTATGCACTCATGCACTATGTACTTATGCACTTACACACTCAACAGCATAGTATATGTATGTAGTGTCGTCCCAAATGAAACACCTAATGATTTTTTTTTACTAAGTGGAAATTCAAACCATTTCCCCTGATGACGTTTGACAGTTGCCAACTTAGTGAAATTAATGACCAAACTACCAAATAATACCATCCGTGAGTATAACCGCATTCACCATCGGGAGGCGCTATAATCACTCTCGTAGGAGATTTTTGTTTTCACAATCCAAAATAAATAGTTATCCAACATGTGCGGCCGATAGCTCCGCCCCTTTCGCTACATGAGCAAAGCTGTGGTTGTTGAGTGTGTGAAGTGTCCATCATTCCACACTTCATATTACCGGCTGAATGAGTGCATCATCCAGGTAATTAAAGTGCACTTATTATTTTTAGAGTTTTCAGTGTGAACGCACTACTTACACTATTTATACTACAAAATGGCGTAGAATAATGTATGAGTATGCGATTTGGGATGCATCTTTAGATTTTGTTCAGTTTTTTTACTTGTACTAATGCTTGTCATTCTTGTTAATTGCTGATGTTTAGCGTGTTTGTTTTATGTTCTCTAATTGTGTCTTCACAGTAAAGCATCTTTGAGCACTGGAAAGGCACTAAATAAATAAATAAATAAATGCTTGTACCATACAATTACATATTTTTGACTTGTACTGTTTTCTATTATAACAAAGTTTTTCAGTACTAAATTTAGGCATAGTAATATATTTACTTTAAAGGGGACTTTTGACACTTAGTCCTTTCATACATGAAAAACAAAACTCAAAACAAAAAAAGGAAAAGAAAAACTAGTAAACCAAACAAACACAGCCCACATATCCCCCACACTCACTCAGCACTCCTGTGGCCAAGCATGGGCCGGACTTCTCATTGCCATGTGGTTGATGGAGGTGGTGGAAAAAAAACATTTTAATTTCCACATTCTTTCAATAAAAAATACAACTCTTCTCCCAGCAACAAGATCGCAGTGCTTTCTATTCAGCTCTGTGTGGATCAAAGGTGATAAACAGGACAGAATCAGTTGAGCTGTTCTGCTTGTCAGCTGTGTGGTCTCAGACAGGGAGATTCATTAAACACTGCGCTTCAATGCACTTAGGAAACTCCTGCTTTAACAAGGTCAAATGAGAGAAAAAAAGAGGAATCCTATTGCTCTTGAATGACATCATTGTGACCAGGTCTCAACGTACTGTACACTGTGAAATGTGAACCATTGAATCATCTTATAAAAATGACTTATTACTATTTACGTATGAGGCAGTATGGTGGCTTAGTGGTTAGCACTGTCGCCTCACAGCAAGAAAGTCGTTGGTTTGAGTCCCGACTTGGGCCATTTCTGTGTGGATTTTTTATGTTCTCAATGGTGGGTTTCCTTCGAGTGCTTCGGTTTCCCCCACAGTCCAAAGACATGCTGTATAGGTGAATTGAATAAACTAAATTGGCTGTAGTGTGTGTGCGAATGAGTGTGTATGAGTTTTTCCCAGTACTGGGTTGCAGCTGGAAGGGCATTCGCTGCTGAAAACATATCCTGGAGTAGTTGGTGGTTCATTCTCCTTTGGCAACCTCTGATTAGAGATTAAGCCGAAGGAAAATTAATGAATTCATGAATATTAATGTATTTATTAATTCAGCTTAATTTATTACTGAAAACAAGGCCCACATGGAATCTGCACCCACAGAAATCTGCAGATTTTCACACATTTTGTAACCTATCATTGAGTCTATTTTTTTTAACCCATGTAAATGTGTGTGTGTGTGTGTGTGTGTGTGTGTGCGTGTGTGTGTGTGTGTGTGTGTGTGCGTGTGTGTGTGTGTGTGTGTGTGTGTATGTATGTATATGCATTTATATATATATAATATATATATATATATATATATATATAATATATATATATATATATATATATATATATATATATATATATATATATATATATATATATATATTTATTTATTTATTATGTTTTATGCCTTTTAGTAGATATAGTACACTGTAAAAATGACAAAAAATCATGTCAACAAATGTTTTTATGTTACTCAGGTTTCAGCAATTTAAAAAAAGTATATATATATATTTTATATATATATTTTAGTTGGTTTTTATTATATTTTTTGTTAGTTTAACTGATGTAAGTTGAGATGAGATTTTTTAGTGTTTATGAGAAAATTACTTAATTAGATTTGCATTCTAAAAACCTTAAATAAACAAATTATATGCATTAAGTTTTTAGTTACTATAGTGTTGGGAAGCCAACAGTTTTGACTAGGGATGCTCCGATCAATTGGCCAAAGATTGGTATATCGGCCGATAATCACATTTCACATCTCGATCGGTACTTGTTGATCTGGCTGATCTCATGAACTGGTCACAAGTGTTTGTTTGCAAGTTTACAAGCAGAGGAAGATGCATCCGGGTTATGCACCTGGGTTATGCATCAGCGGCTGCAACACATGAGCAATGCTTCTAAATTACATTACTAGTCATTTTTCTTACCATTTTTTTTAAATCCTTTTTTCTTTTTGTAAAGCTGCTTCTGACCATTACATGTATGCAATATCCTTCATTTTAGATAAGGCGAGATCTCATACTTAAAGGGTAATTGTGCTTATGCAATGGCAATGTTATATAAAGCTTGAAGCATCAGAATCGGTACTCGATATCGGCCGATCACAATGACAAGGAATCGGTACACAGTATCGGCTGCAAAAATCCTGATCAGAGTTTTACATCTCTAGTTTTAACCCAAAATTGACTTGTGTCAGAGATAAACATTGAACTTTATTATAATCATAAAGACATCAGGATATGTGTTGCTCCATCCTGCACTGTAAAACAAAAAAAGTTGACTCAACTCAAAATTGTAAGGCAACTTGCTTCTGAACTTTTTTGAGTTGACTCAGCTTTCAACCCAAGTATTGCACTTGACTTGATTTAAGTTGAGTAAACTCAAAAATGTCCTGAAGCTGGCTGCTTTAAAAGTGTAAGTTTTATTTTTATAGTGTGCTCCGAATATCCATCTGAAAATCCACTCCATCAAAATCATTTTGCATAAATGTACACAATTCTGAGGCAAAGTCAAAACATTTTTACAGATTCTGTCTGGCTTTGTTGAAAACTGTAATAAAGTAAGCTTAAAGTAGTTCTTTTATGTGTTCTGACTTGAAGAGTTTTGTTTTGGGTTTTCAAATTTAACTGTAAGATTGACTTTGTTGTCTAAATGAATGTAAGTGTGCATAAGAAAAAAACTACATTATGTTCTGTTCATATCCTCATATGATTTTTGGCATCAGCTCCCAATTTCATCATACATGTGCTTTTAAAACCAATGCCATGTGGTTTAGTGTGTGCGTGCGCGTGTGTATGTGTGTGTGTGTGTGTGTGTGTGTGTGTGTGAGAATGTTAACACAGCTGGCATTAGCTGGTCTGTCTAGCAGCCTATGCTGGTGGTGGTGTGGTCTGCACGGTCTGCTGAAAGAGTGTGGACTTTTGAGTGGGAACTGTTGTCGAAATCTTAATCCTTTAGGTCTCACCCTCTCTCTCTCTCTCTCTCTCTCTCTCTCTCTCTCTCTCTCTCTCTTTCTCTCTGTCCCTCTAAACTGTCCAGTCTCTCTTTCTGTGCCACACAGGGAGGCAAAGATGAGAGCAAGAAAAAGGCAGCTGAGGAGGATTTGCACTTCTGTTCCTCCTGTTTGGCTGATTTTGGAATCACTTTGAGAACATCCACATTTCCTTTTCTCCCTGCCTGTCTTTATGGAGCTCCCCAGCATCACACACACAAGTGGCAACGCGGCGGAGAACGCAGTCAAATGGCAGCTGTGTTATGATATGACAGCCAAGACCTGGTGGATGGTGAGTGGGATTGTTGAACTCGCTTTAATGAAACTTCAGGCTAACCAGCTTTTACGTGTTTAACCTGTTGAAGAGTTTGCATAGATGTATGTGACTTGTTTTGTGTGTGTGTGTGTGTGTGTGGTAAACATGTTGTAATTGGCTGGAGAGGAGTTGGTTGAGGGGTCTGCTGTATTATTTGTAGTGTGGTGAGCAGGTGACCTCAGATGACTTTGGTAATGTAGTTGAGCGCTGTGTTGAAGCTTGTGCTTGATATAGATATGGTTTTATTCATTGTTTGAATGTACATTTACTTTTATATTTACTATTTAAATTTAATTTCACTTGTAATTTGTAATTTGATTATATTTTTGTCAGGTTATATATATATAAGAATATTTGCTAAATACTTTATGAAATTTGCTTCCATTTGCTTAAATTAGTTAAGTATTAGTTAAATTAGTCTGGACTAACTCTAATTAATAGTTTAAGTTTTATTTTAATAGGTTATTTGGATGTGTGTGTACTTTTTAATAGTTCTTTTGATTTTAGTTTAGTATAATAACTTCATTTTATAACTCTACACATAACTTGCTCATTGTTGAAGTCAATAATATAGTACAAAAACAAAATTATTTAGACATCTATTTATTTTTTTGAAATTATTAATTAATCATTCATTTTTTTATTTATTAATTCTATGCTATCCCATATGTAATGTTACATATTACTTCATAATGTGTAAATTTTCAATAGGCACTGTTGTCTGAACGAGCAATATAATCAACAGCATTGAAGATGTAAAAATATAGGTGTAACAATAAATGATTTCACAACACAGACACCAATTTATATCTAAAGAACAAATTTAAAGTTACTGCATGAAACATTACAGACATATTGGCTCATGTACACTCCCAGAAATAAAGGTACGTGAGTTGTCACTGGGGTGGTACCTTTTCAAAAGGTACAAATTTGTACCTAAAAGGTCCATATTAATACCTCAAGGGTACATATTAGTATCTAAAAGTACAAAAGTGTTCCTCTTATTTTTTAGGTACTAATATATACTTTTGAGGTACCAATATGGACCCTTTAAGTACAAATGTGTACCTTTTAAAAAGTTACCACCCCAGTGACAGCTCGCGTACCTTTATTTCTGAGGGTGTATGCATGTATGTGTGTATATATATATATATATATATATATATATATATATATATATATATATATATATATATATATATATATATATATATATATAATGTATATGTGTGTGTGTGTGTATATGTATATATATGTATATATATATATATATATATATATATATATATATATATATATATATATATATATATATATATATATATATATATATATATATACATACATATATATATATATATATATATATATATATATATATATATATATATATATATATATATATATATATATATAATTATTTTTTTATTTATTAATAATTATTTATTTTTATTTGTTAATTCTATGTTGTCTCATATGTAATATTACATATCACTTCATAATACGCAAATTTTCAATAGGCACTGTAGTCTAAACAAGTAATGTAATCAACAGCATTGAAGATGTAACAATATAGGAGGAATAATAAATGGCTTCACAACACAGACAACAATTTATGTCTAAAGAACAAATTTAATTGGTTAAAGTTACTGCATGAAACATTACAGAGAACATATTGTTGTATATATGGACCCAAACAAGTGAGGGATCAAAGCATGAAGTCCAAAAAACAAACCTGCACATTGTTGAAGTCAATATTATAATACAAAAACAAAATATGTTAGATATTTATTTTTATCAGTTATTAAGCATATTTTTGTTCATTAATTCTTTGTTATCTCATGTGCAATATTATTGTATATAACATTCTCATTTTATATATAATTAAGTATTTAAAAAAAAAAATCCAAAGTGGATTACTCAGAGTAGCTTCTCTTGCTTTTTACTATGGAAAGCAGTCATTTTTCATTGAAAGGTTATCAAACCTTTTTTTTTCTTGAATTATAGGCACTTAGTTTTGTCTTTAAAATGCATGATATAACTGTCCACAACCTTTTTTTTGTAAGCGTTTTCTCAAAAATGATCTTCCCAAACTAAAACAGTAACAGTTGCTGAATTATTTGGTGTACGTTCACAGTTCACATGTATCTTTGGAAAGAAGACACTTTGGGCTTTATTATCCGTCATCAAGAGTTTATAATGCTCAAAATGGAAAAAATTATAGATGCTTAAGTAATGTAAAAAAATTGCACCGCACTAAACATTTTATTATTTTATAAACAAATATATAGAATTAGTCCTCAAGCAATATAGAAACGCAGTAGGTCAAAAGCCACACATCATCTTCTGAGTAAATGTTTTAAATTTGATGGCAATACCATGCTAAATGAAATTTCTGCAATTATTTTTCTGAGACAAATGTCTTGTGATTTTCTCCCTCTCCTTGTTTGTGGAGAAGCAGTCTGATGAACACACTGAGTCTTTTCACATACCATTTCTTTTTAAATATTACAGTATGAATCGGCTCCAGTTCTCCACAGGCTGATTTAACTCATTTCACATTATCATTAGCACATGAAGTTGTTAACTCCATTGTGTCCACGTGTTTTATTTCACATCCTTTTGTGTTTTCGCTTATCTTAAAAGCTGGAGAGCTCTTTTCTTCTCTCAGCCAGTTTCTAGAGGAATGCTCTTTGTTTGCTCAGCGTTCAACTCTTCAGTTTTGCTTATTTATTCATCGATAACGGATTGATTCTGTTCCCCGTTTCGTCTCTTTTATAACAAAAGTGATTGCCCACCCTTTATCCTTCTCTCGCTTGCTTTCTTCCTTTCTGTCCTCCCTCCTTTTCTCCTGTTACTGCGTTAGCCACCCACACTTTTGTTTAAATTAACTTGGCAATTAACATTTGCTATGAGCCTTTACTAATAACTAATCACAAATGAAGGCCTTTGATTGTTTGTCAAGCCTGGTTTGAGAAATGACCTTGTTCTCGGAGCCGGTGTTTCACACATGTTCTCACTCATTCACTCACTCCATCTCTCTTTGCTTCATGCTTTGATCCCGGGTCCATACATACGCCAATATGTTCTGTGGAAAGTTTCATGCAGTCATTTTAACCAATTAAATTGGTTCTTTAGACATAAATTGGTGTCTGTGTGCTGTAAAATCATTTATTGTTCATCCTATATTGTTACTGTACATCTTTAATCCTGTTGATTATGATGCCTGTTCAGTCTACAGTGCCTATAGAAATCATCATACCCTGTAAAAATCTATACCTTTACTCACATTGCACCCTGCTTTTAAAAGACCTTCGGGATAAAGTTGTAGAAAGGCACAGGTTAGGAGAAAGAAAGGCTGGAGAAGTTATTTGGAATGTGATTTGATTACAGGTTGTATGACAAATAAAACTAGAAAAGTAAAGTTCGTCGACAAACTTTATGGCAGCTTGAGAAAGCTGGTCTTGAGGTCTGAAAGTTAGAAGTCGTTTAAAAGTTTAAATAACTGAAGTAGTTTTTAAGAAGTTTGAAACAGTTGGCATAGATGCATAACTATATATAGGTTAGCAGGTTTTTAGTATGGATCAGCAAGTTTCTTGTTGCTAGGGTGTTCTGAATGGTTGCTAAGGTGTTGCTAGGGTGTTCTGAGTCATTGCTAAGGTGTTGCTAGATGGTTGCTAGGGTTTCTGAGTGGTTGCTAAGGTGTTGTGACTGTTTAAGATGTTGCTGGGCAGTTGCTAAAGCTAGATTTATACTTTCGCCTGGCGCCGCATCGCAGACCACCGCCGACTGCGCGCGCACCTCATGAAACGTACAAGGCTTTTATACTTGCCATGTTCGCTGTGGTGATATTCTTTAAAACGACAGTGGGTGGTCAAAACAAACTGACCATAATTTCAGAAGGATAAACAGAGAAGTAGAAAGTTTCCGGAGCTACTTTATATCAATAATTTCATTCAATATTTTTAAACTAATTATTTTTATAAATTATTTTAATGATAAGGATTTTTATAACCATTCAAGATTGTTTAATCAAACTTTGATGCATCACTTGCTTGTGTTCATATCTCGGACAGTTTTACGTATTAAAGTTTACTAAAATATTAATGACAACAGAACATAGGTTGCTTATTATGGCAAGAAAAAAAGCAAAAAAGGACACTTATACTGATAATTTAAAAATACTGATGTTTCTTTAGATTTAGCCTGCTCCACAATTCACACATTTCCATCTGGCTAGTTTCTGTCCTCTTCCTATGCTAAAAGGCAATAATGGTCCAACATTCTTGAGCATTATCACCAATAAAGCCTAGAAAAACAGGGCATCAGTATTTTGTAAACTGATACGTTCAAATATTCATTTCTATTTATCAACAAAATAATTTGTGAATTCATTTTAGTTTTGTAACTATTAAATTGTTTTAAATTCAAAATTGTAACACATACATCAGTGTAAAACCTGTGAACTGTGGATAAACATATTTCTGTAATTGTGTACCTGGGTCTCCACTTTTGCCATGGCCTCTTTTGGCTTTAAACTTATCCCTCAGGTTTTTCCAAACCTTTTTAAAAAAATCGTTCCTCCTTTTCCATGGCTGTTGCTATTTCTATGGATTCCACGGATCATAAAGATGTCTGTAGAGTCGTACTCTTTCAGACAAAATCTCTTCAAAGTGATTCATATTCAATTAAATTCAGTTCACCTTTATTTGTATAGCACTTTAACAATGTAGATTGTGTCAAAGCAGCTTCACATAAAAGGTCATAGTAAATTGGAACAGTCTAGTTCAGCTTGTAGTGTTTAAGTTCAGTTCAGTTCAGTTTAGCTCAGTTCAGTGTGGTTTAAAAATCACTACTGAGAGTCCAAACACTGAAGAGCAAATCCAACGATGCGTAGCTCTACCAATCCCAAACCATGCAAGATAGAGGCGACAGCAGAGAGGGAAAAAAAACTTCACTAATTGGCGAATTCAACTCAAATGAAACAAGGCACCATGCAATCTGCTCGCTTGAGTTAAAAAAAAAAAATCATGCGCTCCGCCAGCCAAATTCATGTCGCACGCACCCAAAGCGAACCTCCGCAAACACAGCAATGACGTCACATTCGCCATGCGCACTAAAGTGAACTAGCGGAAGCGTCGAGTATGTTGTTATGTGGTTGCTAGGGTGTTCTGAGTGGTTGCTAAGGTGTTGCTAGGTGGTTGCTAACGTGTTCTGATTGGTTGACAGGTGGTTGTTAACAAATTACCATGGATCTAGTCTGAATTAGCATGTTTCTAGTATAAATTAGCATGTTGTTATCATGGTTCTAGCAAAGAGCTTAGAATGACCAAGAGGTGACACTCAATAGAACATTCCATTTCAACAGCAGCGACCAGCAACAGCCCCGCAATTCCTCCATTTTGCAGTGAAAGTGATCGGCCGTCCATTGGAGCTTATTGCTGTCGCGATGGCAAGCAGCTGCTTTGATTTAATTTATTTATTTTTTTTAAAGCGCATTAAAGCTAAGATACAACCTAAAAGACGACAATACAACACTTACTATGACAATCATCAGCACTTTTAATAGTTTATTTTACAGACTTATAATATGCTGTTGTTATATTGGAATTTTCATTCCAAAATGGCCGCAGCGTGACACTAGTGGCATCTAGTGGCGGTTTCCCAAATCCCACTAGTGTCGCCTCTTGGTGATTCAATGCTCTTTGGTTCTAGTATGAATTGGCATGTCACTAACATGTTTCTAGTATAAACTAGCATGTTGTTAGCATGAATTTAATATGAATTAGCATGTTGCTAGTATGTTTATGGTATGAATTAGCATGTTGCTAGCATGTTTTTAGTGTAAATTAGCATGTTGTTAGCATGGTTCTAGTATGAATTAGCATGTCGCTAACATGTTTCTAGTATAAACTAGCATGTTGTTAGCATAAATTTAGTATGAATTAGCATGTTGCTAGTATGGTAAGTATGTTTCTAGTATGGATTAGTATATTGCTAGTATGGATTGGTTTGTTGTTAGTATGTCCAATATAAAGTCAATGGCATTTTTTACAATGGAAGTCTATGGGACAGTTGCTAAGGTGCTGTAAGTGGTTGCTAGGCTGTGGCTACTAAGTTGAAAGGTCATCAGTGATTGGCAGATTGGTAGTCTGAGTTAAATGAGCCCAACATTAAGTCTATATGACAGTTTGGCTCAAAGTTATGAGGTCATGAAATTTGGTCCAATGTTAAGTCAATGGGACTTTTCTGAATTTTCCAGGTCAGTTTTTAGAAAACCGTTAGTCGGATCAGTTTGAAAAGATATAGCAACCCGAGTCAGACCAGTTGGGAGGTTTGGTGTAAGTTTGGTGGTTGTAGTGAACAGTCTAGAAAGAGATATATATAGAAATTAGAAGACGACAGAAGAATAATAAGTTTATGCAGTACAACAAACTCAAGCCACCATAATCATCATTTCAAAGGGCTATGATGATTTTCTATAGCATCTGCATATCAGGTGAATGCAGAGTTCTTTGTGCAGCTCGTGTGACTTTGTGATTCTTTTCAGCTTAAGACATGTGGGTGGGTTACACATGTTGTGCTGTTGTAGCCACAACCTTTTGAAATCACATCTAACAAGCGGAAAATGAAAATCAACTTGCAACAGAGAAGCAAAAATGTTTTCAAAGGGATCGCAATTCATCTTATTTTTCAGTTTTTTTCTTGCATTTTAAGTGTGGGTGGAGGAGTTTATGTTTGCTTAGCTTCTCTATAGGCTTTCTTTTTCGTTGTAACCTCAGCACTGGAGGTCTTCTTGTAAACAGGGGAAATGGAGTAATATGTTGTGTAAATGGATATATTTAAATACAGATTTCTATCAAACCATTTGTAGGTTTATGTGTTTTTTTTTAGAGGATTAGGTGTGTGTGTGTGTGTGGCATGTTAAAGCTCAGGAACAATCATTTTATTCACTTCAGTGTCTCTCAGAAATTACAGATTGTTGTAGTTTGGATAGAGTCACATCTGATTTCCTCCCTACTCACGAAATAAGAGGGGGAAGAGAAAAAAAACTTAATCAAAGGAACATCTCTGATGAATTTAGGATTTCCTTAAGTAGGGACTAAATTGTGGAGAGGAGATTAGGGTTGGCTAATGGGGTTTTCGAGTTAAATACAAATATGGTTGCAACTTAGTTGGACTTTTGCAGAATTACACTTCAGCTAATGCTCTAGGTAAAATCAAACTTGTGGGTTTTAGAGAGAATGTGCCATTCTGCATTAGCACAATCTGGTTTTGCTTTTTGGAAGGGAAGTTTATACCATATTGGTCTCAGGGTACGATAGAGGTTTTCTTGTGGCTTGGGGTTTTCTATGGATATTTCACCCAAAAATGTAAATCTTGTCATCATTTGCTCACCCTCATGTTGTTTTAACTATTGTCTGAGGATGAAAAAAGATAAACTAACATTCATTCACTTCCGTTTTATGTATAAACACATTTTTGGAAATATCTTCTTGTGCTCAGTTTTTGAAAATAGAGTAGGGTATTATTATTAATTATGCAATATTTTTCAATTTTGGGGTAAACGACAGCTTGCATGCTTTCTCCTTGTGTTATCAAAAATAACACCATATTTTCACCAGATTATATCTAATTTTTCAGCAATATATATTATGTTTTTTAGACTTTTCAACAACTGTTGGTGCATAATGTTGTTGTCTGAGCATGAAAAAAACCTCATCTGTAGTCATGAGTTTTACTCCTCCAGAAATATACAGTACACATTGTCAGATTTAAACAATCAGAAGACTCCCCTTAACACCTAGTTGAGTTTAGCTACAGTAGTAGTGTATAGTTAGTAGTGTATTGTCTGTCTTGTTTTTCTGTTAGTACGGTTATGTGCTCAGAAAACTGTACATTAGGAGTTTAAACTGACATAATGACTTTATGAATGGATCATTTAACTATTGACTTAAGTGATTTAGTACAAAAAATATTCATTCATCAACAAAATAGTACTCACACCAATGTTCTGCTTGCTCTCTGATTTGTTTAGGAATATTTTGATTGGCCGAAGAAGGAAAAAAACAAAAAAGATACAGATAATGTTTTGTCAGATATTAAATCACTCAATATTAACTTATTGTTTTTTTTAACTGTTGTATAATTGTAATAATATATATTACTTAGATATAAAAAACACAAAGATGTGCTGTTGCTTGTTTCTTTTGTTTTTTTTTGAAAAGTAAGTATCATATGCTATAATCATCCACTATATCTATGATGTTAATGTTGGGCAAGGCAAAGATGAAAGGAGGCAAATCCATGTGCAGATGTAATTATTTAAAACCATGACGAGAAAAAAAAAAACAAAACGAAAGGAGCCTAGTCATAACAGAGAACAATGTAAATCAAGCACTGACTGACAAAGAAAAAATGAAAAGGTTTAACCAGAGATTTTCTTACTATGGGTAGATGAAAATGCCTGTATTACCTATTGGAAAACCTGCAATGCTAACCTGGTCAGGTGAAGCACATCTCAGCCAATCACATAGTGGCTTTTAGTCTCATTCCCTAAATATATAACCATAAAGACTACATTAGCATTCGCCGTTATGCCTTTTAGGCAAATCATTTCAGGCTTTGGAAGGGCCAACAAGATAACAGGGAAACAAGGGGGTAAGACTGTCACTGAGGCAACTAATAAGAGTAACCATGGGCTTTAACAAGGGTGTGGCACTGAATAAAGGAGCTGAACAACTCAAACACACAGGGCAACACACAGGCTGTCCTAGTGGCCTAATGTCAGTGAGTTTTACTTGTTACTTAAAGGTTGCAGGTTCGATTCCCGGTTTTTGATACCCAGCTGAGGTGCCCCTGAGCAAGCCACCTGAACACTAATTTCTCCCCAGGTGCTGGAAGAAATAGCTGTCCACTGCTCTATGCTCACAGTGTGTGTGAGTGCTGTCATTCACTTGCATGTGGATGGGTTCAAAGGAGACGACCAATTTCAAGTATGGGTAGCGCAGTGGGTAACACATTCGCGTCACAGCAAGAAGGTCACTGGTTCGAGCCTCGGCTGAGTCAGTTGCCGTTTCTGTGTGGAGTTTGCATGTTCTTCCCATGTTCGTGTGGGTTTCCTCCGGGTGCTCCAGGTGCTCCAGGTTTCCCCCACAAGTCCAAAGACATGTGGTATAGGTGAATTGGTTATGCTAAAATTGACCGTAGTGTATGGGTGTGAGTGAGTGTGTATGGATGTTTTCCAGTGATGGGTTGCAGCAGGAAGGGCATCCGCTTTGTAAAACATATGCTGGATAAGTTGGCGGTTCATTCTGCTGTGGCAACCCTAGATTAATAAAGGCGCTAAGCTGAAAAGAGAATGAATGATAAATATTTTCAGTCCTTTTAAACCAGTTTTAACACACATTTTATTATTTATATTATTTTGTTCTTTGTTGTTTTTATTTCTTATACTTATGGTTTATGATTCTTTTATTCTTGTTAATGTTAATTGTGCTATATAAATAAACCTACCTTGCCTTGCCTAACATTATATATATTGCAACCCCCCACTCGGATATTAAAATGATCAGCAAGATTCTCAGTAGTAGACTCTAGAAAGCGTTCATGTCCAGTTTTGACCTGGAAACATGTACTTACAGTAATTCCAGTTGCATGTGATGACAACATAAGAACGCCAAAAAATCAACTGATTTTTCTTAATTGCTGACCCAAGAGCTTTGCTGATGTCCCGCAGAGATGTAGGAAAGCTCAAATCTTTTAAATACTCAATCTGGCACAGTAAATGTATCAGTCATTATGTCTTCTTTAAGGCTGTAGAATATTGAGCTAAGCAGAACCTATTTTGGTTGTCAGGCTTGACGTCCACCGCCGTGAAGCTGTAGTGACACACGTGGTCAGGCTTGCATCAGCATGGCACAAATTGCGAATACCCGTGTACGCAACACTT
Organism: Danio aesculapii; assembly: GCF_903798145.1. Lineage (NCBI taxonomy): Eukaryota > Metazoa > Chordata > Actinopteri > Cypriniformes > Danionidae > Danio > Danio aesculapii. The sequence continues at coordinate 32,684,800 of NC_079442.1, read as the reverse complement.
CAGACTTAACAGGAAGTCCACCCCGGGGCTGTACCGCCAAACCCCATTAAACAGCAGAGTTTGATGGTAACTCAAAACCGAGAGGATGGCAGAATTTGTACCAGAGCCCATGAATCTTTCCCCCGTAGTGATTTTCTAAAGCATGAGAGTGGGACAGCACGGGGGTTGTGGTTCCAGCCCGTGACTTCAGACGTCTGGAAACTGACATGAATCATTCCCAGCAGTAGAGAGAGCGCAGAGGCTAAAATTAGAGAGGATGGTCATTGAGGAGACGCTCGAAACAGCCCTCACAGATGCAGCCAGTCAGTACCGGCTGAGCCTGAGGTGGGCGGGTGTGTAAACCTGGATATTTACACATTTCTGGAGATGTTTACTGTATATTTGGGATCGTGTGATCTGTGACTTTGTATGCACTTTTAAGCCCAATTTATACATCAGTGTTGAGTGATTGCCATAAGATACGAATTAAATGTATGCACAAAATTGGAATATCGCATAAAAGATTTGCGAATAATGCAGAGTTTCCATCCAATGAGTCAAAGAGAACGAAGTAGTCACTTTCAAATAAACTTGCACCAAATATCAAAAAGAAAAGTGGAATTTGCTGTGGTAGGAGAAGCTGCTTGAGTCTTTTTAAAATAAATGACTTGCACCTCAGAAGACTGTTTGTCCATTATTGCTGGTTTGTCCATTCCTGCCATCCATTTTATCAATACATGATCACCTATAACTAAGTGACATGACTTCTCGAATGCGCATACTGAAATTTATTCAGTAAAAGTGTTTCTGTTGAACGTTCTACAACTTTTTAATTATAAAGTAAACGCAAATCAAAAGCTGTGGGACTCGAGACTTGTTAAACATCTCAGCCCCGCCCACACTTGTCAGCTATACCAGACCAACCAATCACTGAACTTACGCTGTGTCATCATTACGACTTGCAGTTGAATTGTTTGAGAGGTGCGCATTAGGGTACGGCAATGGGAATGCAACTGTGCGGAGGCTACGCCGGACCAATCGTGTTCACTCGATACAGAATTTTTAAATCGGCCTTAATTTGATTGTACATTAGCTATACTGCCATCCACCTCTTTTATATGCATTTTAGATGAAAAATAACTAGATGCTCATACATTTAAACATCTGCATAAAAACTTTGTATCCAATTCAGGATTTTTTTTGCCAGATAAAAGGATTCATGAAAAAATTACAATGGAAGCACATTTACTGATGCCTTGATGAGCTTGACAAAAAATGATATGATTTTGCCTCATCAGAAGATATGATCGGGTAACCGAACTAACCAGCACACAGATCTCAATCACGTAATCTCAAATGCTGTTTTAATAATATCTCAGGTAAGAGCCATGTTCTGAATGATTTTGCATCACAGTAATTTTTCTATGGGTGATGCTTTATTGTCTTGAATGCATGAGATTGAAATGTTTCTGCAAATATTGTATGATGTATCGTGTGATATTCTTATTTTAAATTTTTGGTTAATTATGATATTAGATGTTAAAGTTTACCCAGAACTGAGATGCTGTCACAGTTTACTCAGTTTTATCTTGTTGTAAACGTTTGTCGAGTATAATTATAATTTAGCCTATATTTCATTCACAACACAAGGAGAATTTTTTTTTTTCTGGTGGATGGCGAGCTAAAAAAAATCTACCACCTAAGTTGTAAAGATTTAAGAAGGCATCTACTCAATTTGTTTAAATATGTTACCACAAATGATGCATGATTAGTTTGCATGTGTTATTTCTGAGTGCATCAGTGATTAAACAAGGTGATTGTGTGTGTGTATGAGTGAGAGAGCATCAGAGCGAATCTCAATAATATTCAGGACTTATCCAAATATGGTCAATAAGGAGCTTCTGATTCTAGCGATGTATATTTTAGGATAATTAATGAGCATATAAAACTGTTTCTGGAGAACATTTGAACTTGCCTACAGTAAGCCACATACCTACTATGTAGATTTCAAAGAACAATTTAATTATTAAATCAATGCCGTATATGCCACCCTTAAACAAGTGACGTGTTTTCTTTTTTATTGCTATTATTGACTGCGAGTACTGTAATGCTGCTCTTCACATTATAAACAAATATTACCAGCTCTTTTTATTACAATTAAAAAAGCCTAAGTAAATTTGTGATCATTTACTCAGCTTTATACTTTCATTAATTGCACATGATGCTCTAAGCTCAGTAATGAACAATAAATATAAATTGTAAAAATGGTCTATATGACTTTTGTGCTGTATTACAAGCTTTGCCATCATTCAGTAATATTCTTCCCCTTCCACTGTATCTCTCAAATCTCATTTATTTAATCCTGTGATTTGGAAATGCTCGTATTTAACGTGCACACAGCTTTCGAATGACATGAGCTATAAAATAATTGAAAGACTATGCCATTAACAAAGCTTGTTTAGATAACAGTTCTTTTCACAACTGTACGTACTCTTTGTAGAATTGCCTCTTGTGGTATTTCTGAGTGGGAAATAGAACATAACTTGCTCAAGATGCTCAAGAAGGACGTATGATGGATTTAAAGGTGTGGGTGTAAACTTTTGAATGACAAGTCAATTTTTCCCCATATTTTTCTTTAAATCGGCCTTCAAGAGCTATATAAAATATTTTCACATTTCCTAGAATGCAGAATTGGTACATTTCACCCCACTCATCCAATTCAAAATTGATTACACTTACATTTAGCCATTTAGCATACGATTTAAAAGGCAATACACACAGTAAAATTTTTTAGTCGATGTGGAGTGATTGTAAGAATGTGACCAGTGCAAATGTGCAAAACTGGTGCAAGTGTCAGTTAAAGTGTCAGAGAGATGAAACAGTGTGTTTTCTACAGGTGGTTTGTCAAGCCCACTAACCTGTGTGAGGCACACTCAGAATTGCACAATGTTTGGATATTCTGCATGGTTATACAAACTAATGAGCATAACTGTAACTGCTGCAACTATATAAAGTCTTGCTGCCGCACAATTAAACATTTTTCCTGTGATGCCAAATGGATCTTAAAGCTTTAGTGCTCATCTCTTAATGAACTGTAAATCAGAGACACTGAAAAGGCAATCTGTTGGTCCCGGATAATCCACCACCTTAAAAAGGAAAATATTTAGTTTTGCGCTTTGCCTGCCAGTTGTCCAGTTTAATCCTGACACCATCTGTGAGATCGGATCTACAGACAGCCGAATGCCATGTTACGTCTACTTTCTTAGCCTTTTGGTCATCCAATCAGTGCTTTACTTGCATGGTAGCCATGAACAATGACCCACACTACCTGCTTGATTCATATTCATAACCTTTTTAATACTTTGAAATTTACAGTAATCAAATAAACGAAAAAATCATATCTAACATAATAATGTAAATAAAAGAATGTATGTTGGCTAAAAGTGCCTTGATTAATTGATTATTACACAAGCTTGTCTTTAACTACATTTTAAGCACGTCTTTAATTGAAAAAAAAAATCATAACATTAATAGTTTAATAGTTTAATGTCTGCATTTGAAAGTTTCTTTTGGTTGCAAAAATAATGATAATCAGACATCGTCATTGTCAAATGTCATTTAGCATAACAGTAGTTTATAGCCTGCATGCATATTTAAACAAAAATCATTTGATGTGAATATTAAAAGTGTATTTAAGGGTCCCAGTTTAGCCTTAAAATACTAATTGATTGTAATTTTAAATGATTTATTTTTATTTAAAATGTTGGTCATTTTAACCACTAGGTTTTACGTACTTTTTTTTTTTTATTGCATCTTTTTGTTAACATTTTAAATATTAATCACAAAACACATTGAAACAAACCAACAGACAATGCCCATTTTAACAATCCAATGACTTTTAAAGACAGAATAAATTATATATATTCATAAATAATAAAATAATTATAATAAATAAATAATAGCAATAATAATAAATAAATAAATATAATTAAAATATATAAAGATAAAGTAATAGTAAAATAAAATACATACATTTTTAATTATGACATTTCATAACTTAAAATACAGCTTGAAAAAACATCAATAAAATCCAAGTAAGAAGTCCAGACTTGATGAAAAGCTTCAGTGGAAGTATGAATGACCTGGTTTTACCTACTTGATAGCACAGTTTTGTTTAATTTTTATTTTAATACTACAGTTTATAATCATAATACAGTTTATAATCACTTCAGTTCTGGATAAGTATTTTGGTACATATGAATGTTATGCTCATGGACATTATTTCACCCATTTTTTACATTTAGATTTTTTCTCAAGTAAATGATCAATATAGTTTCTGTGTAAATAAATAATTTTTATTAAATCATTAATATACTTTCTTTCTAGATACAATTGCTTAATTTTATGTGGACATCAAAACTGTTTTTGACCCGCATATAATTCTGTCTAGGCTGAAATATTACATCTTACCACAAGAGGGAGACAACAGTTTGTTTTTTCATTTATCCTATCTAGTCAACATAGGATAGTTAGGATAGGATAGGATAGTTCACCCAAAAATTTAATTTTACTCACCTGTTACTTGTTTCAAACCAGATTTTCTTTCTTCTGTTAATCACAAAAGAAAATATTTTGAAAAATGTCAGAAACCTGTAACCATTGACTTCCATAGTATTCGTTTTCCTACTATGGAAGTCAATGGTTACAGGTTTTCATCTTTCTTCAAAATACTTTCTTTTGTGTTCAACAGAAGAAAGAAATTCATAAAGGTTTGGAATCACTTGAGGATGAGTAAATGATTTTTTGAACTATCCCTTTAAAATGGTTATTTTCTTCAAGATAATTTATTAAGAGAATGTCAAAATTTTAGTCATGTTTTAAAATGTACAAGGATTACTTTAAGGTAGGTAATAAATCAAGGTTAATTATGCATATGGTTTTTGCTTGTCAGCAATATTAGTTATTTTATTATGTGCAGTTATAACAGTCTGTTGATCTGTCTGCAGGTGCTTTGCATATTTTTGATTTAGGGTTGTCACACAGTATTCTTTTGTTTTATTCACAACAAATCCACCCATTCTCTTCTATCCAGTAACTGGACGGCATCCCAAACCTAAACACTGATGCTTAAAGCCAAACCCCATGCATCATCTGTGTAGTTCTGTAAACATGCGGCATGTAACGTTGTTTATCTGACTTGGAAAATGGAATTAAGCTTTGAGGTGTGTCCAAAACTGAAACACAAAGCACATGAAAATGATTCATATAGTTGGGACAGAGAACAACACCACAGACACACATCTGTAAAAGGTCAAAAATCTCATATTGCCATTTTTGTTTTCCATGACTGAACCTTAACCATAATTGAACAGCATTTTTGTATGTGATGATGTAAAGATGTTCGGTCATAATAACTCTATTCCAAATAACAGAATGCAGTTAGTGCTATATGTGTTTGGACTTTTTGAGAGGTCTGGTTGCTCTTTATGATGTAAAAATAATTCACATATTTTTGTTTTCCACGATTAAACCTTAACCAGAAGTGGAGAACAGTTTCGTGTGTAAAGCAGTTGGATTGGAATTAGTGAATCTTCAGAGGTTTTGAATCATTTTAAAGGGGCTATATGTAAAAATGTTCATGTAATATTTATTTTGAATGGAAATTGTGTCAACAGAGTGTAATCAAACATTTAAAATGTTAAAAACTAAATCCTACATTTTAAAAATATCCTAATTTTTACATGCGGCATAACTACACTCTCAGAAATAAAGGTAATAAAGCTGTCACTAGGATGGTACCCTTTTGAAAGATATGTTTAGTACTTAAAGGGTGCCAATCAACACCTAACGGGTCAATACTGTACCTTAAATGTACCTTTTGAATCTTTATTTTTGTGAGAAATAAAGCCTAATATTAAAAATGAATGAAAATATAATGCAGTAAATAATAATAATGATGATATTTATATACATTTGTTGTGCCAATATTCCGTAATATACAGTTGAATTCAGAATTATTAGCCCCCCTGTTGATTTTTTTCCCCAATTTCTGTTTAACGGAGAGATTTTTTTCAGCACAATTTTAAAACATAATAGGTTTAATAACTTATTTCTAATAATTGATTTATTTTATCTTTGCCATGATGACAGTAAATAATATTTGACTAGATATTTTTCAAGACACTTCTATACAGCTTAAAGTGACATTTAAAGGCTTAACTATGTTAATTAGGTTAATTAGGCAGGTTAGGGTAATTAGGCAAGTTATTGTATAACGATGGTTTGTTCTGTAGACCATCAAAAAAATTGCTTAAATGGGCTAATCATTTTGACCTTAAAATGGTTCATAAAAAATTAAAAACTGCTTTTATTCTAGCCGAAAAAAACAAATCTCCAGAAGAAAAAATATTATCAGACATACTGTGAAAATGTCCTTACTCTGTTAAACATCATTTGGGAAATATTTAAAAAAAGAAAATAAATCAAAGGGGGGCTAATAATTCTGACTTCAATTGTATATAATATGTTTTAAAAATTCAAAATAGTACTATTTATAATAATAATAAAATTTGGTACGATCACTTACAGTTCTGGATAAGTTATACAAGTTATCTGAATAAGTGATATAATACTATATTACTATAATAATAGTAATATTACTATAGTATACTATATACAAAGTAATGAGCACAGTAATGCATTACTTTAAAAAAATTAAGTAATAATATCTGAGTTACTTTTTAAAAAATTAATTGCTGAATTAAAATGACCATAGTCAAAATGCATTCATAATTTTGAATGTATCAAAAAGGAAAAAGGGATTGTCTCGATGGACAGCGATTTTTACCTAACTAATAAGACAAAAAAGTACAAAAGTAGCAAACACATTGCTTTCATTATTTTTTATGTGTTTTTTTTTTCATTACTTCATTTTTATTGAGAACTTTTTTTTTTTTTTTACTACAGGAACATTTTACATTCAGAAATATACAATTTTACAATATTCCACATGAAATAATAAACAAATGCAAAAATAACACTAAGTAAATAAAAGACACAACATTGGGGAGTTTACATTGTTCCAGATTCAATGCATTCAGAATGCATTTAGAAATAAGTCCATTTTAAGTCTCAAAATAAATGTCAATTCTTCCACATTGTTTATTTCCTTCACAATTTCTATCCAATCACCAATAGACAGTGTCATGCTTATACCGTTATCTGGTAATACTCTTTTTGCTTGCCATACTTAATATATTTACAAGGTTAACATCCTCCTTCACTACCCCCTGTTCTTAGTTTCCAAGATAAATTGTAAAAAGTGTTTTGGTACAGTATATAGTATCCTAAGATCTTTTCCATTTCTGACAAAACATTGTTCCAGAGAATATGGAGATGGTCTACATCAGGGGTCACCAAAATTGTTCCTGGAGGGCCGGTGTCCTGCAGATTTTAGCTCCAACTCTAATCAAACACACCTGAACAAGCTAATCAAGGTCTTATAGGTATACTTGAAACACCCAGGCAGGTGTTTTGAGGCAAGTTGGAGCTAAACCCTGGAGGGACACCGGCCCTCCAGGACTGAGATTGGTGACCCCTGGTCTACATCAACCTTCTCACATATCCTCCAGCAAGTTTGAGGTGTGGACAATTGTTTTGCTTTTAATTTTGGGAGTAATGAAAAAACATACAGTTGAAGTCAGAATTATTAGCCCCCCTTTTATTTATAATATTTATTAATTTATATTTCCCAAATGATGTTTAACAGAACAAGGAAATTTTCACAGTATGTCTGATTATATTTTTTCTTTTGGAGAAAGTCTTATTAGTTTTATTTCAGCTAGAATAAAAGCAGTTTTTAATTTTTTAAAAACCATTTTAAGGTTAATATCATAGGCCCCTTTAAGCTATATTATTTTTTGATAGTTTACAGAACAAGCCATCGTTATACAATAACTTGCCTAATTACCCTAATTTGCCTAGTTAAACTAATTAACCAAGTTAAGTATTTAAATGTCACTTTAAGCTGTATAGAAGTGTCTTGAAAATATCAATAAAATATTATTTACTGTCATCATGACAAAGATAACATAAATCAGTTATTAGAAATGAGTTATTAAAACTATTATGTTTAGAAATGTGTTGAAAAAAATCATCTCTCTGTTAAACAGAAATTGGGGGAAAAATAAACAGGGGGGCTAATAATTCTGAATTCGGGGGGGCTAATAATTCTGACATCAACTGTACTAGATTTTTCCATGAAAATTCTTTCCACCTCTGCAAACAGGTAATTTTGCGTTGAATCTTACTGACAGAAAGCCTTGTGAAATTCTTCCACTAATTCTCTTTCCCAATTCTGCCTAATGTAGTTTGTGGAATCTTTTCCATTCTCTCTAACAGTTTGGTAGAAAGAAGAAATTATTTTAAAATATTTTTTTGTATAAGAATCTATAATTAGATTGCTTTAAATGCCCTTTCAAAGTAATCGCATATTTGCAGATAGCGGTAAAAGTCTTTATTGTCCGAATTATTATCAATTTTTAATTCTGAAAAACATTTAAGTTGTCCTTGAGCCACAAATGTAGTTAAGGCAGTTAATCTATGATTTATCTATATCTTAAAACCAGCATCATTAAGACACAGTTTAAAGTTATGGTCCAATGCCACCCTTCTTAGCATTAAAATATTGTCTGGTTATACTGCTCAATGAACCATACCTCGAGCGTGGTAATTGTTATTTGGTGTAAGCTTCCTTTATTAATGTGTTTTTAAAAGTAAAAGAAGGTAAAAACCTGCAAGTTCTGAAAGAGATCAAGCCTCAGCCTGGTAAAAAGTAAGGTAAAAGTAACTAAGTAACACAACTTGTTACTTTTTTGGGGAGTAACTCAATATTGTAATGCATTACATTCAGAAGTAACTTTCCCCAAAACTGTCAATATCATGATAATACATCATAATAAAAGCCTCGGCAGTTATTTCAACATGAAAATTACAGTCACATGTCCTGTATGCATGCTATTTTAGTCCTGGCTTAAAATGCAGCACTTGCTTTTATACAATATGCAGCCTGTAGCATTAAAAAGGGCTGAATGTTAATTTTAATTCCTATAATTGTCGATTTGACTGCCAGGCCAAGGTATTTTGGTGACTCAGATATCATCAGTAGCTGATCCCTCCTAAATGAAATGTAGATATATAATTGGATTAATGAAGAGATCATTAGTGATCGCCGCTTTCGGGTTGAATTTGTGCGCTTGTCCTGAGGTCTTGACATGTGCTAACTAATCTGCATGTAATTAGAGTTCCTGGACTCTGCTGCAGGCTGTCGGGTCATTAGCTTATCACAGCATAATCACTGGCAAATTACTGCGGTGTAATCATTTTCTAATAGCCATTAGTGGAGTCCCGCGGAGGATTTGGTGATTAATTTCTAACATTATGCTAATGGTGGATATTTGATGCTGAGCAAGGCTCTTTTCTCAGTATCGTACCATCTTGTTCATGGCTGCCCTGTGAACCATGAATCATGGTAGCATCTACTGCATTATAGATCCATGTGTAAGCTTTGTCAATAAAGGCTAGAGGTTTTGCCGTCAGCTTTATTTACTTCATCGATTATTTTTGTTGGGCATAGATTGCATGGTGGGGTTAGCAGTTAAATGAGTATAGCTTTCTTAACTACAGCACTCTAAAATCAAGCTCTTTGTGAACATAATTTCATTCAGTGCAATGTTGGACAAAATACAGATAAAGACAAACTGTGTAGCGTGCAAATAATTCATAACTTTAATGTAGGGCTGCACAATACAGTTGAAGACAGAATTATTAGCCCCCCTGTATATTTTTTTCCCCAATTTCTGCTTCACCGAACACATTTCTAAACATAATAGTCTTAATAATAATTTCTAACAACTGATTTATTTTATGTTTGCCATGGTGACAGTACGTAATATTTTTACGTAAATATTTTTCAAGATACAAGTATTCAGCTTAAAGTGAAATTCAAAGGCTTGACTAGGTTAATTAGGTTAACTAGGCAGGTTAGGGTAATTAGGCAAGTCATTGTATATTGATGGTTTGTTCTGTAGACTATCGAAAAAAATATTGCTTCAGGGGCAAAAAATACTAGCCTTAAAATATTAAAAACTAAAATAAAACAAATAAGATTTTCTCCAGAAAAAAACATATAGGAAATGCTGTGAAAAATCCCCTGCTCTGTTGATTATTATTTGGGAAATATTTGAAAAAGAAAAATTGTGCAATAATAGTATATGGACTGACTTCACGTGGCCGCCATTTTAAACAGCAAAATCGAGGCTGCGGTGGGAAAAAACCCGGAAGTATCGCCTAAGTCACACAGGAATGTTGTGTACTTGGCTGTATATCTTATCAGCGAAGAGAAACCGACACATTTATACTTTCACGACCTTCCGAGTGACTCAATGGCCCGTTCTGAATGAATAGTGAAAATAAAAAGGGATATTGGACCTCATTGTCAGCTAAGTTAAGGGAAATGGCACTAGTTAGCTAACATTTTCTTTTCCAAACAAACATTTTTGATGCCATTAATCAAACTCAAGTTAATGAACTGATTCTTTCACTATATTAGACATGTCACGCTACTGAATTTCGGTACTGAAAAAAATAAAAGTCCATTCTCGGTTAACATTTAAGGCACTGTTGATGGCGTTCTTAAACAGCGCTGATTTACCACTGTGTTCACGTGCTCAACAGAAATGACTGTAATGGCCGTGAAGGCCATGAGTTCACAGCACTTCACCGATGTTTACCGAGCACAAACACAGACGAGCGATCCGCTGATGAATCCACTGATCTTTACGGCTTTAAATGCTCCAATGTCCATGTATCTGGCTGTTTCTCAATTCCAAGATCGCAGAGATCGCACTTGCGTTCATGTGGAGACCGGTCTTGCCAGGTGTCCTCAGAAGAATGAACTCAGGAGACTGCAAGAACAGAAAACGCATCCTTTCAGAAATTAGGTGCTGGGTTCTTCCTGATGGTCACATGACCTTCATGCGTTTTTAATGGAAAATTACAGCATTCATACAACGATTTATTGTTTTTCCCCTTTTCAATATATATATACTATACATAAAAACATTATAAATATACGTTGCACAATTTAAATAAAACAGATTTTAATACGAATTTCAGCAAACAAACACCCTTAAGGTGTTTATTCCTTTATTAAGATGTCCATGGTAATGTTTACTTTTACCGTTTCATTTAGGGAAACTCCTCAGGTAAATCAGTTATATCTCTGAACTTTAATAATAAATCTAAATAAAATGCTGCGCTTTCCACCTCCAGTCGCAATGACTTCTGGGACTTCTAGAGCAAGATCGGAGCTCAAGTCTGCATCGGTGCGTCCTCGATATCAAGACACATCCGAGAAGTTTCATGCTTCCTCTGTTCTTGCGGTCTTGAGTATTAAAACTGAACTTTGGCAGCTGATGATGACATAACACGAGGACGCAAGGTTGCTGAAAAACGCATATTGTAAAACAGCCTCTGTGTTTGCACTCGGTGAAGAGCGGTGAA